>NC_089594.1:7141247-7361247 GCF_019320115.1 Miscanthus floridulus
CACTTGGGGCCCCACTGCCATAGCCTTCGCCCTAGCTTGCTCAGCCTGCCTCCACCATGATGACTCCAGCTATACAGCCCAGCGGGCTTCAGAGTCAGGGACAGCCTCCAGCTCAGTTTGCCTCACCCACAGTTCAGGTGTCCCAGTGGTTGTCCTCACCGGTGGTTGCCCCGCAGTTCACTCCATATCACATGGGTTTCTCACTAGAGCAGTCACCCTCACTATTTGTGCCTGACACGTCAGTCTCCAGGAGTCTTGGAGCATCTTTCAGCGAGCTGACCGGCATGCCTACTCCACCACACATGCATACCGCTGGTCCTTCTACAGCAGCTCCAGTTGCAGTGACTACTCAGAGGCTCCCCTCATCTGTCGCCTCGTCAGATCCTATGATAGACATACTAGCAGCTTCGCAGGCAGCACCAGCCCCAGCTCAGACCCAGACCACCTCAGCGACACTTCCTGCTTCAGAGGGTCAGTCTATTCAGAGCTCAGGGTCAGATGATGATGGCGCCTAGTTCCATCTTGCTCCACGTACTTCAGCGCCTGGCTCATCCGCTGCAGCCCCGCCGACCGACCCTTAGGTTTTGGTGTTTGACGCCAAAGGGGGAGAGGGTTCGAGTATGTAGACTCAGGGGGAGTGAGTTTTAGGGGGAGCTAGTTATATAGTATTAGCTTATACATTTGGAGTTTTATTTGTGTGATACACTATTACTTATGCATTTGTGTGTCTACTTTCGTGCACTTTATTATATCTATGTGATAGTGCTATCTACGTGATTGTGATTTATGACATGTGTGCTCTCTACGTTACATTATGTATATGTCATATCACTTGTGTTATGCTCATTTGCCTTTGCTTCCGCGCTTATACTCCGATGAAAAAAAGCTTTGTTACTTGTACTCATGCTTAATTCATATTCTTTGAGTACATTGTGTTGGCTTGCGTCATATAAGCTTGACTAACACTTTTGTTTTTACCGACAAAAGCTTATATGAACCAAGCCCATCAAAAACCTCACTCTTTCACATACTCGAGGTGGTACTATCATCAATCACCAAAAAGGGGGAGATTGAAAGCATCTAGGCCCCTAGTTGGGTTTCGGTGATTAATGACAATACAAGATTACTATGACTAACATGTGTTTTGCAGAGGCAATTAAGTTAGGTCATGGTAATGGAGATCGATTGGGCAATCAAAGTTGTCATGCCCCTATGATGGAAATCGTTTCGATTTTCAAAGGATGGACGACAAGGTTAAGGATGACTAGTTCTAAGTGTCGATTGGAGTTGGAGTGACACTTAGAGTAGTTTAGGACTTTGTTTTTCCTTTGGCCATACTATTAAGGGGGGTATGGACGGGTAGCTTGACCTAGTTGAGTCTAGTGAGTTAGGTGTGGTGCACACTTGTTAAAACTAGCTCTAGGTAGCTCCTATGAATGCCTAAGATCCTTTGGAGCAAACTTCATTCACATATGATCGAGAGTTGGAAGTGAATGGAGGATCAAATGCTGACCGAACGCTGGCCCCGGTGCGACCAGATGCTGGCCGCAGGGTCCGGTCAGTTCATTTGATCAGTAGACAGCGTTTGGTGCGACCAAATGCTAGAGAGGTCAAGTGACCGGACGCTGAAAGGCAGCGTCCGGTCAACTCCAGTAAGGTTCTAGAGAAGGGAATCTACGACCGGACGCGTCCGGTCAGTACTGACCGGACCCTGAGGGTTCAGCGTCCGGTCGAGTCCAGTAAGCATCCAGTGAGGGTTTCGTGCGACCGGACGCGTCTGGTCAGTGCTGACCGGACCCTGCCAGCGTTCGGTCAACACAATCTCACTGGCTCACGGGTTGAACAGACCAGAGCGTCCGGTCAACACGACTGGAGCGTTCGGTCACCCCGCAGAAGCTCATAACGGTTTATTTTTCAGGCTGCCTTATAAATAGAAGCTCCACTCGTGTGTGGAGTTACTTTTGCTCATTCCAACAGCTGAGAAACACGTTTGTGAGTGCTAAGAAGAGCAAGGTCCTAGTGAAGTGATTGAGATTTGAGAATCCAAGAGAGTAACCACATTAGTGAATCAAGAGTAGTCAAGTGTGCATCCATCTTCTCATTAGGCTTCGAGTGGTCAAGTGAGAGTTCGTGCTTATTACTCTTGGTGATCGCCATCACCTAGACGGCTTGATGGTGGTTGGGAGCTTGGTGATCACCCGGCGGAGCTTGTGGGTGACCCAACCCAAGTTGTGAGCGGCTTTGGGTGATTCGCCGTGATGGAGTGTTGAAGAATCAACCCGTAGAGAGCACTTGATCCTTGCGCGGATCAAGGGGGAGCTACACCCTTGCGCGGGTGCTCCAACGAGGACTAGTGGGGAGTGGTGACTCTCCGATACCTCGGCAAAACATCGCCGCGTTCCTCTCTCTCTCGATTTACTTTGAGCATTTACTTTGAGCATTTACTTTGAGCAATTCAATACTTGTCTTTACATTCATAGAATTGTCATGCTAGAGTAAGTTTGGAACATAGGTTGTAAGTCCTTTGTGCATTAGTTTGATAGAAACACTTTTCTAGGCACAAGGGGTTAATTGGGCTATCCGTAGGATTTGATTATTGCAAGAAAATTTAGAATTAGCCCAATTCACCCCCCCTCTTGGGCATCTTGATCCTTTCACACACAGAGTATTGCGATCTTTTATAATGGCACACAGGGAAAAGTCTCAATAGCCATGCCCACGAGTGATCATATATTGTATAACAATACTACACTTCTACTCAAGAAGATGGCTTGTCCTAGGGATCCTCTACACCACCAGTCCCCCCCCCCCCCCCCCCCGCTCCTCGTGCCACGATCTCGCTGGCAGTGAAGAGGAGTGAAGACCTTACTTCATCTAGTCTAGACACATACTAGTTAGGGTTTAGGGGGTGTTTGGATCCAGCTACTAAAATTTAGGAGGTGTGTCAGGAGGATGTTGCATGGGGTGTTCGGATACTAATAAAAAAACAAATTACAAAATTTGTCAATACTTCACGAGATGAATTTTTTAAGCCTAATTAATCCGTCATTAGCACATGTTTACTGTAGCAAACATTGTCAAATCATGAACTAATTAGGCTTAAAAGATTCGTTTCGCAAATTAGTCGCAAACTATGCAATTAGTTTCATAATTAGTCTATATTTAATACTCCATGCATGTGTCCAAACATTCGATGGGACAACGACTAAAATTTAGGAGGGGCAACCAAACACCCCCTTAGTTGATGAAGTGTGTGTTTGGTTTCAGGACAAGTGTGGGTGGGATATAAATATCCATGGATTTGAGAACAGGGTCTTTTCCATGTATGCCATTATAAAGGTTTCAAATTCCATGTGTGTCATTGTTGACACAAAGATAGGTCACACACCACAAGTGCTACAATGCACGGTGTTGGGACACGGTTATGAGCCGTGGAGGCTAGAGTTCGTTGTAAGGGACCATGACGCCTAAGAGGGGGGTGAATTAGGCAACTTAAAACTCTAACTCTAAACTAAGGCCTCTAATTTCACCTAGTCAAAACCTATACAAGAAAGTAATCTATCTAGATGTGCTACTTCGGTTTTGCTAGGTGTGTTGCTATCTCTACCGTAAAATAGTTATGCAACCTAGGTACCAAACCTATCAACTAGCCTATCACTAAGCTAGGAAAGTAAAGCACAAACTAAGATTGCAATGTAAATACGGAAGCTAAAGAGTAAGGTAGAGAGATGCAAACTCCCATCGACGACTCCGGTATTTTTACCAACGTATCGAGAAGTGCACAAGCTTTCTCCTAGTCCTCGTTGGAGCCCCTCGCAAGGAATCCCTCATTAGGGCCAAGCTCCCGGTTGGGTAACTCTATGGATAGCCTTGGGCCTTCCCCATGCGCAAGTGGGTCTCTAGTGTGCCTTCCGACAAGCCTCTTCTAGGCCGCTCCCCACCGTCTTCACTATCAAGCTTCTAGCTGAACCGCCATGGGCCTTATTCCCTTCGGTACACGGTGGCGGCCACACCACAAACGCGGTTGGTGTGATCTCGCAAGACTACAAGCCCCTCCGATGTACAACAATTGGTGCGCGCAAGCATCGAGTGATAAGAGGTATGCAAACCTCACTAAACACTAGGCCTAAACCTAGAGCAAGCGCATAAGTGGGGGTCTAATCAACATAAGCACTTTGCAAAGCACCTACGCTAATCATCTAATGAATCACTAAGCACTATGCAAGTGGAGATCACTAAAATGGTGTATCAACACCCTTGATATGTTTTCTCAGCTCTCCACCTCTAAAATGGCCGGTTGGGGGTCTATTTATAAGCCCCATAGAGAAAGTAGCCATTGAGGGCGAAACCCAGCTTTCTACTACTGACTGGACGCTGTTTTTGTTCTAACCGGACGCGTCCAATCGTCCCGACCATTGGAGCATGCGCGTTGATCGGACTCTGGGCCGAGTCCGATCACACTCGATCGCACGCGTCCGGTCACGCTGGTGCCACTCTAGAACCTCTCTGGAGTCAATCCGACGCTGCACTTTGTGCGTCCAGTCATCCAGTGCCGCTGCGTCCGGTCCTCACTAAGTTGTTGGCGTGATGATGAACAGTAAAGTTCCTGTGTCCAGTCACTGCCTTGCTCAGTGTCCGGTCGTTGCTGCTACTGCCTGCTGCTTCCGAGCAACTAATCGGACTCGTCTGGTCCTCATAGGGCCACGTTCGGTCACCTCTGTCGAGCTCGTTTCTTCGCGGTCTTGCGTCCGGCTTGGTTCCCATCTTCGTGCTTAGACTTTGTTTGATATCTTAGGTCTTCTCTTGTCCTTCTAGCGTCTTGATTATGGTGTTGATCGTGGGATCATCATGTTGCCTTTGTTAGAGTCACGTCTTGCATCCCATTGAACTATAAAACAATTACTTCCAAATTCATTAGTCCAATTTGGTTGTGTTGGTCATCAAACACCAAAATCCAAAGTAAATGGGCCTAGGGTCCATTTTCCTTACAATCTCCCTCTTTTTAGTGATTGATGACAACATGACAAAAACAAGCAAATAATAAAAATTTTAGAATTTAAAAACTATTTACTTGCTAGGATGCAATGCAAAGGGCAAGGTTATATGATGCTAAGAGATACCACATGTAAACATCTTTGGAAACTTATCTTGCCCTTGCAAATATCCCCATGTGGCATTATGGATTTAAGCCTCCCCCTAACTCCATAATCCACTATCCTCTTTTTCTCAGACCATTACCACTTATAAATTACCACTTAAATTATTATGATCGGGCTTGCTTTTGGTCCTACAAATTCTCCCCCTTTGGAATCAAACACAGAAAAGGAAGACATTAGTAGCACTAGGGAGGGTCAAACTTTGTGATCCTTTGTATGTGGAGTGGAATAGGTCACAAAATTTGACTCTCACATTACATAGACTAAGCTCCCCCTAAATATATGCATACATATGATGGAGAATGTAGTTTATGCATAATTGGTAAATTAATGCTCAAGGGAGTTTAATCTATATAATGCATGGAGAAAGCATATACCAAAGTGAAATCAACATGATGATATCGGTTTAGAAATACCACATGTGGAAACCAATTTGATTTATACCACTTGTAATAGGTGATGGATATTTTAAGTATGATGCTTAATTCCGGGGACTCCATTTTCCTTGCAATGAGACTACTACACACATGATAAGCTTGAAAATGTGTTAGTCTCAAAGCATCCAATTTATAGAGTAACCTCTCTCTAAATTTGTGTACACAAGTATGGAATACTTGTAGAAGACATGCACATGGATTTTAGAATAAAAAATACCACTTGAAAGATGACATCACATGAATGTGAGAATTATTTTTGAAAGTGATATTCGGGAGAAATTATCTACAATTTAGACTTTGGCACATATTAGATGAACAATTGTAAAACAAGCTATGTGCCATGCTCCTAAACAATTTAAACCATGTAGGTTTGCTCCAAGGATTAAGAGTGAAACCGAGCAAGCCTACCATAAGATATACCTAGTGTATGCAAGACAAAAGATTAAAATTGCAAATGCAAACCTAGGCATGAAAAGGAACTAGATGCTAATTGAAATTGCAAGAGATTAAATCTAGTTACCTAACATGGGGAGGGGAATTTGGGTCCATAGTGTACACTAACCCACTTGGCAATTGACATGATCTAATGTGATGCACCCCATGAAATGCACCCATACTTTGTCAAGTCTTCAAATTCCCCGAAGTCCATTGGACTTCTCACTTCCCTTTCGGGATCCAAACCTTCTTGGTGCTCTTCATGTTGGAAATGATCTCCTTTGGCACCCAAATATGTTTGGCTCCATTATTGGCTTGCTTGTACACCTTGATGCCCACCACCTTGTCATTATTCTTCTTCTTCAAGAGATAGGGTGTGGAGGCCTTCTTGTCGACCTTGTTGGTGTAGGTGTTGGAGAGCCTCCTTGTTTGCTTTTTGTTTTTCTCTTTCTTCTTTTCTCCTCCCCTATTCTTCACCTTGCACTCATAGGACTTGTGGCCTTCCTTGTGGCACACGTAGCAAACCATGGTTTGTCCTTCATCAAGTTTCTTCACTTCCTTGACGGTGTTATCTTGATGAAGTTGGGCTTGCTCTATCTTGCCTTTCACTTGAGTCAAGTCCTTGGAGAGGCGAGCCACTTCTTGCTTGAGTTGCTCTTTCTCCATTGCGACCTCTTGTGTACATGTTTCTACATCAACTTTCTCAACACAAACTTGGTTGCACAAGGGTGAGTCTAAACATAAATCATTACAAGAAGTAGAGGCATCCTTTTTAGGCATGTCAAAAATTAAACCTTTCTTTTTAGGTGCCTCGGTGGGGGTTGTACCGACGGCTTCAAGATTTGCAACTTTATTAGTTAGCTCATCACAATGTTTGCACATGATTTTCATTTTAGCGAGCAAACTTTTTATAAGCATCTTGTGAGCTAGCTAACTTTTTCTTTAATTTTTCATTTTTTTTACAAGTTGCTCATCATTGATTGTGCAATTATTTATGTTTGCACTAGTCTCAAGTTGCTCAATTTTAGTAGATAGCTCCATATTAAGATTGGCAAAAGTTTCATATTGTTCAAGCAAAGTAGCATAAGCTTGTTGTGAGCTATCTAGTTTTTCTTTTAATTTTTCAAGCTTCTTTTGTTGACTAGTGCAAACTTTAGCAAAGTTAAGATTTTCTTGTACAATTTCATCATAAGAAGGTAGCTCATCATCACTATCACTATCATTTTCACTATCACTAGGGATAGGCTTTTTGTTACCTCATGCCATAAGGCACACACGTGAGGTGCTTGATGATAAGTGCTTGTGCCCGCGCCTCTTGTGGTGGTCTTCTTCTTCACTTGAAGAATCATCCCATGAATTTATTGATGTGAGGGCTTTGTCCTTGCATGCCTTCTTCTTTGTCTTGGGTGTGGGCTTGTTTGGACAAACTTCCACAAAGTGCCCCAACTCACTGCATCCATAGCATCCTTTCTTTCTTTGCTTATTTCTTTGATTTGTGAAGATGAAAACTTGAATTTGGATGGGCACACCCTTGACATTGAGCCTTTGGATCATCTTCTCCACCTTGTTGATAAGTTTGATTGATTCTTCATCAAGGTCAGAGGTGGAGGAGGAAGATTGATCATCATCACTTGAATCTTCATCATCATCATCAGCTTCTTCTTCTTCATCTTCACTTGAGGAGCTTGAGCTTGAGCTTCTCCCAACTTGCTTGCCCTTCATCTTGTTTTTCTCACTACGTGCGCGACCTTTGCCTTTGCTTGATGATGAGGCTTCTTCTTGACCCATCTTCCATGACATTTCAAATGCCACTATCTTGCCAATGACTATGGCCGGAGTCATGGTGCTCAAGTCCTCCATGTTATGAAGGATGGTGATGATGCTTGCATATCATCTAGCTTTGTTAATCCTATTGAATGGAGCTCATTGATAATTAGATTCAACCGAGAATACATATCACGAACAAGCTCATCATCATTCATTTTAAAGGAATCATAATTTTGTTTAGCTAGACAATGTTTTTCTCACGGACATTAGTTGTGCCGTCATGGAGTTCTTGGAGTTTCAACCAAATTTCATGTGTCGTATTTAAAGTGAACACTTAGTTAAACACATCCATGCTAAAAGATTCAAACAAGTAATTTTTAGCTCAAGCATTGAAATGAATTTCTTTTTCTTCACTCTTTGTGGGTTTATCGGGATTCTTAATGGGTTTCATCCTATCACGAGTGACTCTCCAAACACCCAAATCTACCACCTCAAGGTGACAAGCCATTCTAGATTTATAGTAGGGGAAGTTAGTGCCGTCAAAGTGCAGAGGCCTAGAGGTATCCATCCCAACCACTCTAAATAGCATCGGCTCAACGGCGGTTAAGCCAAAGGTCCTAATTGAGCTAACCGGTTCTGATACCACTTGTAAGGGACCATGATGCCTAAGAGGGGGGTGAATTAAGCAACTTAAAACTCTAACTCTAAACTAAGGCCTCTAATTTCACTTAGTCAAAACCTATACAAGAAAGTAATCTATCTAGATGTGCTACTACGGTTTTGCTAGGTGTGTTGTTATCTCTACCGCAAAAAGGTTATGCAACCTAGGTACCAAACCTATCAACTAGCCTATCACTAAGCTAGGAAAGTAAAGCACAAACCAATATTGCAATATAAATGAGGAAGCTAAAGAGTAAGGTAGAGATATGCAAACTCATGTCGGTGACTCCGGTATTTTTACCAAGGTATCGAGAAGCGTGTAAACTTTCCCCTAGTCCTCGTTGGAGCCCCTCGTAAGGGCCCAGCTCCTGGTCGGGTAACTCTGTGGATAGCCCCGGGCCTTCCCCACTCGCAAGTGGGTCTCTGGTGTGCCTTCCGGCAAGCCTCTCCTGGACCGCTCCCCGCCGTCTTCACTATCAAGCTTCCGGCCGAACTATCGAGGGCCTTGTTCCCTTTGGTATATGGTGGTGGCCACACCACAAACGCGGTTGGTGTGATCTCGCAAGACTACAAGCCCCTCCAATGTACAACAATGGTGCGTGCAAGCACCAAGAGATAAGAGGTATGCAAACCTCACTAAACACTAGGCCTAAACCTAGAGCAAGCGCATAAGCGGTGGTCTAATCAACCTAAGCACTTCGCAAAGCACCTACGCTAATCACCTAATGAATCACTAAGCACTATGCAAGTGGAGATCACTAAAATGGTGTACCAACACCCTTGATATGTTTTCTCAGCTTTCCACCACTAAAATGACCGGTTGGGGGTCTATTTATAAGCCCCATAGAGAAAGTAGCCATTGGGGGCAAAACCCAGCTTTCTGCTACTGACCGGACGCTGCTGTCGTCCTGACCGTTGGAGCGCGCACGTTGATCAGACTCTAGGCCGAGTTCGGTCACACTCGATCGGACGCGTCCGGTCACACTGGCGCCGCTCTAGAACTTCTCTAGACTCAATCAGATGCTACACTTTGTGCGTCCGGTCATCCAGTGCCGCTGCGTCCAGTCCTCACTGAGTTGTTGGCATGATGATGAATAGTGAAGTTCCTGCATCCGGTCACTGCCTTGCTCAATGTCTGATCGTTGCTGTTGATGCCTGTTGTTGCTGAGCAACTGATCGGACACATCCGGTCCTCATAGGGCCGCGTTTGGTCACCTCTGTCGAGCTAGTTTCTTCATGGTCTTGAGTCTGGCTTGGTTCCTATCTTTGTGCTTGGACTTTGCTTGATATCTTGGGTCTTCTCTTGTGCTTCTAGGGTCTTGCTTATGGTGTTGATCATGGGATCATCATGTCGCCTTCGTCCAAGTCACGTCTTGCACCTTATTAAACTATAAAACAATTACATGCAAATTCATTAGTCCAATTTGGTTGTGTTGGTCATCAAACACCAAAATCCAAAGTAAATGGGCCTAGGGTCCATTTTCCTTACATTCGCGATGACGGTATAGAACTAACAGCTTTGCAAGTTTCATGGGCGACATGTAGGGAAAGGAGATGAACACCTCCGCTCGGTCGATCGCTCCGGGCGAAGGCCTAGAGGCTGAGGCGAAGGCCATGGTCCGGGAAGGCCTGGAGCTGCGCTGAAGGCCACAGTCCAGGCGACGGAGGCAGAGGTCCCGGCGAAGGCGCCCCTAGCGGAGGACCCAGAACTTAGGAGAGCTCTCGCTCGACGATAGCATTGGCCCATGGGCCGGTGATGGCCCATCGGTGGTGGCTCGACAAGCAAGGGCAGTTGAAGAAGAGGGCAACCAAAGTACCCGTAGCGGCTTGTGCTAGCATAGGAATATTCCGAGAATGTACCACGACCGACAAGGGGTAGAGTTATAAAGAGTAGCCTTAGTAAGGGGACTCAAATTCTGCAAAGGGTTGGTTGATGAGAGCATTTATGAAACCCTAACTAAGCCTAGGCCCACCTTCCACTCTTTCTAACCTTCGCCCAGAGCACTCGACCGGGCAAAGGCTCCATTGCGTTCCATCTGCTGGAAACCACTAGATTTATAACACACGGGTCGCAAAATGGACCGAGGCGACGCGATTTAGCCAAAACTGACCTAGCCGAATTGGGGAATTGGCCTAGCGACTTTTTTGGGTTGAGACTGTTTGAAGCCCTAGGGTAGCGAGGATATCACACTAACAAGGAGAAGAACGGAGAGGTTTACGAGCAAACCACCAAAGGGTAACCAATCGTGCTTGTGTGACGAAGAATGACTAGTTTAAGAGTAAAATATAGCAAAGGAATCGTCTAAGCTCTGGCCCGGGAGGGACCCTGTCAGGGCCAGGACATCGTCGGGTTGCCCTAGGTCGGCGAGCAAGACTAGGGTGCCATCCTTGATCGTCGGATCAAGCGATGAACAACAACATGGGGTTGGGAGAGATATTAGGGCAACAAAGGGAAAGAGTATATTGGTTTTTGATCGATTGCGTGTGTTGGACACCTCAATCAGCCGTGGCCCTTATATTTATAAGTTGGAGGTGACCTCATCCCTCAAGGAGTCGAAACTCCTTCCAAATCGCATCAAAATGCGTTTTAGATCCGTTCTAGACCTGCCAAAGTTGGCTTGGCTGACTTGGACTCGGCTAAGCTGACTTCTGCGGGTTCCGGGCAAAATGCTTCCAAAATTCATAATTAATTTGTCCAGACTCCAAACGAGGGGATCCATATAAGTTTTCAATCAGCTCGACAAGAGAAATGCAATGGTACATATCATTCTTGCATTTGAGAAAGTTGGGAAAGTCGGCCTAGCCCAATTTGGGAGTCAGCTAAGCCAATTTTAGCTGGGTCAGTTCCCGAAAGCTGTTTTCTTCGCCAGGCTCCAAATGTGATGATCCAAATATGCTCTCTGGCTGTCTTGACGATAGAAATATGATGGAGGAGCCCATTTTGTATTTTTGGACAATTTTGGTTGTCAACAATTATTACAAAAGTTAAGCAGACACATGTGTCACTGGTCCGAACTTTTTTTTTTGCCCTCCATGCCACTCTCGTCAGATTTGGCTCTAACGGTGTTAAACTGCGGTGGGAAAAGTACGAAATACCCTCAGGTATGAATGTCATGCCAAAGTTTCTGGTTTCCTCCAATGTCACTGGTTGGTTGGCTGTTTTGGTGCCAATGAAAAGCAATAGTTCATGGCGTGAAAAATCAATGTTCTCGTTTCTGGTTTCCACCAAAAGTTTCCTGTTTCCTGCTTGTGGCATGGAAAATCAATGTTCTTCCGACGGCTGGAGCCTGGAATGGAACCACGATCGATCGCTCAGCAAAGAATGTCGTCATGGCGACGCAGTTGCATTGCAGCAGACGTCCCGGCCTCATACCCTCGCGGGGCTAACCGAGAGATGATATGGATGAAGATGAGAGAACAACAAGAACACATAAGTGCTAGCTAGCTTTCCCAGCATGCATGCTTTGCAGCTATGGCTATGGCTATGGATACGTACCATACACCATGAGAGCCGAGGAAGACGAGTTTTAATTGTTTTGCCATAATTTTTTTCAAAAAAACATGATTGCACAACAGAACAATGAGAAGAAGGAAGAATCCCAGACAAACAACAAGGCTCAGTCTAGTTTATAGACAACCTCAAATAGCTAGTACAAATGAAGCTATTGACGCGTTAGCCATAGCCATCATCTTACCATCTTTTTGGTAGTTGGTCAAAGTTGAGGGACAAAAACCATAATTTAGCCTTATTGGCTGGGGATGCTGCTCTTTGCTGGTCAATTTGGCTAACAAGGAATGATACAGTGTTTAATAAATGTCACCCGAAAACGTATTTGCAGGTTCTATTCATAGGGACATACTAGCTCTGGTTCTGGGCTTTATTGCAGCTCGTGGATGATGGCAAACATATGATGCTTGAGGCGTGCCAAGTCTTTGAGTCCTGCTCCATGCGGTTCTTCGCATCCAGTGGATGGTCTTTTATTTTCCGTTTACAGTAATATTGCAGAACTGCTATAAACGTTTAAAGTCAGTGTATTTGTTTAGCTATGGACTGATGCCTCTTTTTGGAGAGGACTGGAGCCGGAATTTTCCATTATTAAAAAAAGCAATAGCTGTGCCGAACGGAGAAGGAAGCGGGGCACGTCTGGCTGGGTGGGTGAGATTTAATTTTCTATTATTCCTCGATATAAAACTCCACGGGACAGAGATCTGGGCACATGGCTCAGCTAGGTCACATCCACTCCATGAATATGGCCCATTTACTCTGAGCCCATATATATTTCTTGGACTACTTTTTGTTTTCACTAAACCAAGTTGATCCTTGAGCTAGTCTTCTTCATTAGTTTTTGACATAAACCAAAAGTTGGTCTAGTCTTCTTATTTATAAGTTACATATAACCAAGTTTATCCATGCCGTAGTCTCTTCTTCGTTGTAGCGGTACAGAAGGAATCTGCATGCGCATCCCAAGGTCTTCATCGAGTTTCATATATTAATACACTTGACAAAAATAACAGCGTCTGCAGCTGGCCAGTTGATTAGAACACATAATTTGGTGCACATGCATTTTAATTAACAAGTATACTGCCTACCAAACAAAGATGCCGTTTTCATGGCTCAAGTGGATACAACTCTAACTGACCGCTAACATGTAAACTACGTGGTGTCACTACTGGACAGAGCATCTTTGCCGAGGGCTTGAGGATTTGCTGAGGGAAAATGCTCGGGCACTCAGCAAAGAGTCTTTGCCGAGGGCCTGACCCTCGGCAAAGAACAGCCCTCGGCAAAGACTCTTTGCCGAGGGCCAGACCCTCAGCAAAGACAAGCACACGTCAACAAGCCCTCAGCAAAGGGCCGACCCTCGGCAACACCGCCTGACACGATGTCCATCCCGTACCGTCAATCTTTGCCGAGGGCATCACCGTTAGGCCCTCGGCAAAGACTTTTTAACCGTTTTTGAAATTTTTCTTTTAAAAAATTCTTTGCCGAGTGCCCCTGGACCAGCGCTCGGCAAAGACAGTCTTTGCCGAGTGCCAAGCTGGCACTCGGCAAATTTTTTATTTTTTGTTTTTTTGTTTTTTTGACCCCAAATTTTTTGTTGGGCCCGCCTACATTGTTTACAACTTCATGTTCAAATTTGGTTCTTTTTCTAGTTTTTTTTGTTATATTTGGTTGGTTAATTTGATTATGTTGAATTTTTATATATAATTCAAATTTGAACTGCAAGTGCATGGAATATTGTAATCTAGTGCTTTGAAAAATGTTATTCATGGTATTTGGTGTATGTTGAGTCTCTATCCACGAACTCGCATCAAATTTCGCGCATCTTCTTCACGTAACATGACGAGCCACTTGCCGAAAAAGTGTTTTAAAATTATATAAAGTCCATATGAAGTCCGAAAATCACGAAACTTGTCGAGGTGTCATGTTATCGCATGTGTAGGCTGTGGTAAAAAATTGAGAATGTTTCGAGCAAGTTGCGACATCAGATGCATAAAACCCAGACATCTCCACAGCCTACACATGCTCTGGGTTTTATGCATCTGACGTCGCAACTTGCTCGAAACATTCTCAATTTTTTTACCACAGCCTACACATGCGATAACATGACACCTCGACAAGTTTCGTGATTTTTGGACTTCGTATGGACTTTATATAATTTTAAAACACTTTTCCGGCAAGTGGCTTGTCATGTTACGTAAAGAAGATGCGCGAAATTTGATGCGAGTTCGTGGATAGAGACTCAACATACACCAAATACCATGAATAACATTTTTCGAAGCACTAGATTATAATATTCCATGCACTTGCAGCTCAAATTTGAAATAGTCGGAAAAATTCAACGAAACAAAACTAATTAAGGAAATAAAGTAAGAAAACTAAAAATTGTCCCAAATTTTGAAATGGAGTTTTAATTACTGTAGCAAGGCCCCAGAAAAAAAATGGGGTGAAAAAAACAAAAAAATTAATTTGCCGAGTACCAACCTTGGCACTCGGCAAAGAAGCCTCTGCCGAGCGCCAGGTCACAGGGCGCTCGGCAAAGAATTTTTAAAATAAAAAATAAAAAAACCTTTGCCGAGTGCCGCTGGGCCTGGCACTCAGCAAATCTTTTAACCTAAAGGCCCAGAATGGGCTGGCCCAACCCCACCCCCACCCCCTCCTCACTCGTCTCCCACCCGCCCCCGCGTCGCCGCGCCGCCGTCGCCGACCCCGCCGTCGTCCCCCTCCGGCGAGGTCCTGCCGGGCCCGCCCCGACGCCCCCGCCCCCATCCCGCGCCCCTCGCCCCCGTCCCGGAGGAGGAAGAGGAAGAAAGAGAAGGGGGGGAAGAAGAGGAAGGTGCCGACTCGACCGCCCGTCGATCCTCGCGCCATTCTGACCGCCCGTTGATCCTCACGCTGCTGCGGTCATCCCCGCCGTCGTCGCCGGCCTTCGCTCTTGCCGTTCTTGCCGCCAAGGTAAGCCCTACCCTTGTAGTGTTAGTAGTAGTTGTAGTTAGTAGTGTTAGTAGTAGTTAGTTGTAGTGTTAGTAGTAGTAGTTAGTAGTGTTAGTTGTAGTGTTAGTTGTAGTAGTTAGTAGTGTTAGTTGTAGGGTTAGTAGTAGTAGTAGTTAGTAAGTAGTAGTGGTTGTTAGTAGTAGTTAGTAGTGTTAGTTGTAGGCTTAGTAGTAGTAGTAGTAGTTAGTAAATAGTAGTAGTTAGTAAGTAGTAGTGGTTAGTAGTAGTTGTTGTTAATAGTTAAGTAGTTCTTAGTATTAGTACTGTTAGTAGTTAAGTAGTTGTTAGTAGTAGTGTTAGTAGTAGTTGTAGGGTTAGTAGTAATTGTTGTTGTACTACTTCAATACTTTCATCTGCATGGAAAGAGAACTAAAGTACATGGCCCCTCTTGATATATTGGTGGTTGTTGGCCTTCGTGCCCATGTTTGGTATATATGTGGTTGTTGGCCTTTGTGCCATGTTTTTTGTAGGTTTTGGGAACCTCCCCGTGCAGGGGAGGTGCTGCCGAAATTTTGAGTTGACACTAACCATTTTTGCCCTTTTTTGCAGGAGGATCTGTGGGAGGGACTCGGCGACCCCGATCGTCTTCGTCGGCGCTGCGGGTCTTCCTGCACCACGTCGACTCGCCACTGCACCGACTCTCCACCGCCCCGCTACCCTGACCTCACCGGCACCCTAGGTATAACCCCTCTATCCGTATGTGGTCTTTGGTCACATAACCTAGTTAGGTGTTTCCCATCCGAAAGAGATACGGTTGGAGGTATACAGATCTTTGTATATCTACGACCGTATTTGTTTCGGATTGTCCACGTTTTTTGGACAGCCCACGGATGCGTAGATGGGTTAGTTTCCATGGTCCGCTCCGGTCCGAGATGGTGTTTCGGCATCACCCTCTGTTGTTCTTCGGATACACACTCTCCCTTGCAGGACGTGCATCGAGAGAACAGCGGGGAGGTGCTGCCAAAATTCTGTCTTGGATAGGGAGCGGAGCATGGAAACTAACCACATCTATGCATCCGCGGGTGGGATTAGGACCTATCCTCACCTATTAGAGAGTAGGAACACCGCGTAGATGCAATTGATGGTTACATTACTATGTGTTGTATATGTGGAAGGATGGAAGACCGTCAGTGGATGTACACGGGCCGGAGAAGCAGAAGTGACTTTGACATTGAGTGGGTGAATGGGACAGATGCTTTCTTGGAACATGCATGGAGCTCGGGTGTAGCTAAAGGACATTCTAAACTTTGGTGTCCCTGTAGCAAATGTGACAACAACAGAAGGGTAGACAAGGTGACCATGGGTAAACATCTTGTGTACAATGGTTATATGGCTAGCTACCACCGGTGGATCCACCATGGTGAAGCAGATTGTATAAGAGCGGAGGTGGTGAGACCACGCCTCGAGGCTTTTGATGATGATGCCGGAGTAGCAGACATGCTAGATGACACTCACCAAGCTCACTTCGTAGAAGGATGTGAGAAGGAGGAGATGGAGGAAGCCGCTAAGGCCTTCTACGAAATGTTGGACTCGGCACATAAACCCCTTCATGAGAGTACAACGGTTTCTCAGTTGGATGCCATTGGACGTGTTATGGGGTTGAAGGCCGAGTTAAATCTGAGTCACGAAGGCTTTGATAAGATGTTGGCCGTGTTTGGCAGTATGCTACCGGAGAAGCACATTCTGCCGAAGAACTTGCACAAGTCACAGAAACTACTTCATATGCTTAAGATGCCATATGACAAGATACATGTTTGTCCGAAGGGGTGCGTCTTATTTAGGAAAGATCACAAGGATGTAAAGTACTATCCGAAGTATAAATCCTCAAGGTACCTAGAGGTAGACTCTGGAGATGGCTAGAAGAGGCAGCTTACGATCCCCGCAAAAGTTCTCAACGAACTTGTTTCAATATGCCCTGAATATTCTTCATGCAACCCCACTGATTCTCGTTCGGACAGGGAATTTGTTCGTGAGTCCTGGCATCAATCAAGGGATCCTACCTCGCAGGAACATGACACCCTTCTTTCTCGGGGTGCGGGTGCGGGGAGGCCTGATTTCATTTCTTGGTTCAAACAAAAGGTAATGTCCAATTTAGCTCCCACGTTCCATATTCCAAGTTTCTCGTTTGTTCGATTAATATAACGACCTATCAAGCTTGAGCTTGCAGGCCCAGACTGACTCATCCATGAGTGAGGAGTTGAGATAGGTTGCAGGCGGCTATGACATTAGGGTGCAGTCATTTACTGGTTATGACGTGAATGGATATCGCTTCCACACAACAAGATATGAGCAGACTTGGCCCAAACGGAAAACCACAAATAGCGGAGTTTGCACACCCAGCACTGATGGCCTCGACTATCATGGTAGAGGAAATCTATGAACTCTCATTTCATGGTCACAAACATAAACCTGTCATGTTCAAATGCCACTGGTTTAATCCTCGAGAAACAAGACGGACCCCTCATCTTGGGCTAGTCGAGATTCGAGAAGATTCTGTCTATCTAGGAAAAGATGTCTACATTGTGGCTCAATAGGTCGTGCAGGTGTACTATACACGATATGCCAACCAAGACAAAGCGGATCTTAAGGGTTGGGCTATTGTGCACAGGGTGTCTCCACATGGTAAACTACCTGCCCCAAACGATGACGATTACAACTTCAACGCAAACACATATGATGGACAGTTCTATCAAGAAGATGGGCTACCAGGCACGTTTGAGATAGTCTTACCCGAAGCGATCGAAATGGAAGTAGACAACAGAACGGAGGATGACAAGGTTGATTGAGATGTGGTGCAAAATGCCAAGGACATAGAAATGCTTGACCAATTAAGGCTAGGCAATGATGACGAAGACAACATAGAACCTTCAGATAGTGTTGCCCATTTGGACAATTTTGATAGTGATGACGACACCTATGATCCTAATCATGAAGATTATTCCTAATACATGTAATACTACATTTGTTTAAGTTTGTGTTTTCTTTATTTATTTTGAATCTATTTCTAATATATATACTAATAAGTCTTGTTCATTCTTTGTGATTGCAGGTGATGGCGAGCAGCCGTCCACGACGTGAGACAGCCTCCCTTTACAGGAGACCACGCCCTCCCATTTCAGACGAGGGGTCGAGGTTAGGGGTAGCGTCCACAGGAGGTCAGAGGAGGAGGACCAGGGTCAGCAGGAAGCAGCGGACTCCTTCCCCGCCACCTTCAGACGAGGTGATGGAGGAGGAGCACGTGACGGCCATGTCCGAGGACGAGGTCGAGGACGAGGACGTCCGATAGACCGAGGACGAGGCAGCCGAGGACGAGGCAGCCGAGGATGAGGCCGCTGAGGGCGACAGTTCCGCTACCCCGACTGTCTACCAGCGAGGTCCCGCGAGCCTCCCTCAGCCTCCGCTTCCTCGCAACCGGGCACTGATTCGCCCTATGGCAAAGAGGTAAGTAACTATAGATGTTATCACAACTACTTCATATGATAATGTTGGAAATCAAAAGAGGAACTGATAAATTTTCTTAATCACTCGTGCAGGGCCTGGTTGGTTTTGTCAGGTACTTCTGCACGCTCCCCCGCGAGCATCCTTGGTGTTTTGTGCAGGAAATGGTACCCTGGCCTTGTGAACGTGTCCGAGGACGTGCGGGAGCTGGCCTACATGTGGGACAGGTACCAGTTGGCCCCTGACGACAGGTACCGCAACAAGCAGGAGCGGGTACTGGCGGAGTTTTGGGTAAGTCTCTCTCGCACAACATTTTCATTGGGCAAGTCTTTTATTGAAATAATGAATGGATACATCGGTTTTGTATGCAGAGGTATTTCAAGCCGGAAGAAGGACTTGAGGCCCGAGCGGATCAGGCGGCTGCCGCCGTCTGTAGGAAGTACATCACCGACATGCACCACGAGGCGCGCGTGCAGGCCCACAGAGACTACTACGCCGTGGTGTTGAAGTAGTCCATCAGCAAGCCTGATGCAAGACAGGTGGAGCTGTCCCGGGCCCAGTACCTTGAGGTAGACAAAAAACATTAATAATGATTTGTTTTGAGATTAAGTCGGTTTAATTTTATCTTTTTCTATGTCAAATAATCGATGACTTGTAGGTGATTCCCTGGTGGTGCCGATCCCACTCCGTGTGTTGGGAGATGATCGTGGACAGGTGGTTGTCCAACGACTTTGCTGAGAACCACGCGAGGCAGCGGGACCAACGTCTACTGAGGCGAGGTGCTACTCACCATCAAGGCAGCCGTAGCCTCCCCGCCTACAAACAAGCATATGTAAGTGATTTCTTTTATCTTATTTGACGCTGAGATCTGCCTTATTTCTCACCATCTTGCCGTCTTACTCGCAGGAGGCTGCACACTCGGGCGTGGAGGTCTCGGAGTTCTCTGCGTGGGCTATGTCCCACATGGGCAGGGCGTCTTCCTCTGTCTCCTTCGACCCGTCTGCCCCACGCGATGTGTACTCCGACCCGACCGTGCACACTAAGGTCCAAGAGTACACCTCAAAGGTGAGGGAGGTCCATGGGGAAGATTACGATGTGCGCACTAAGCCCATTGATGCATAGACCATCATGAGGCTAGGAGGAGGCAAGAAGCATGGGCGGCTGTGGATTGCAGACGGCGCCATCGACTCCACCACTGTTCCCTCTCTCGACGTGCTCCGAGCACGGAGCACGAGCTCCAGCCAGCCCATACGCCCACGGCCTACTCCGTCACTGCAGCGGGTCGACGCTCTCGAGGTACGTCCTGTTTTTCTCGTCGTACGTTCATCTTTGCACACCTAAGTTACATTTGCATTACTAAAACATTGAAGTTTGTATTGCAGGCCGAGCTGCAGGCCTAGAAGCTCGTGGTCGAGGCTCAGAGCGCGCAGCTGTAGGCCCAGAGGGAAGCGTTCGTGGCCCAGGAGAGGAGGATGCAAGAAATGGAGGCCTTCATGCGGAGTGTCCAGCAAGGGGGTGTACCTTTGCCGTTGGCAGCTCCTCCACCGCCTACTCCTACAGCCACTCCTGTAAGTATGAAAGTTCACTCTTACTAGATGCTTCCTTGACATACAACCATGGTTGACATACAAACTTACTAGATGCTTGACATAGAAACTTACTAGATGCTTGACATAGAAACTTACTACATGCTTGCACTAGCTATGACATACAACCATGCTTGACATTCTCAATTTACTAGATGCTTGACATAGAAACTTACTAGATGCTTGCACTAGCTATGACATACACTAATGCTTCACATAGAAACTTACTAGATGAATCTCACACATGCAACCTCTTATCCTTTTTGCAGCTTCCATCGGCGGGTTCGAATAACCCCGCTCATGCGTCACCGAATGATAGAGCCTTTGCTTCACCATCGTGTCATAGGCCGCTTTTTTGAGGAGTTGTGCTTCGTCATGTGCTTGGACTTGAGCTTCACTTGTGGTTGTGACTTGTGCTTGGACTTGATGGACTGTGGTTGTGAATTTGTGACTTGTGGTTGTGATATTTGACTTGTGGTTGCCATATGTTGTTATTTGAGTTGTGGTTGTGATATAATGTGTGAAAATGGTTTCGTTGTGATATATATGTGATTATTGTGATGTTTGTGATATATATGTGACATGTGATATATATTTGAATTATTTGTGTAAGTGGAATGCAAAAAACAAAAAAAATTGCAATTTCGGTTGATTTGCCGAGTGCAATGGTCATGGCACTCGGCAAAGCTGGGAAACTTTGCCGAGTGCCAGGACATTGCACTCGGCAAAGATTTTTTTTTAAAAAAAAAAGCAAAAAATCTTTGCCGAGTGCCAAGCTGGGGAGGCACTCGGCAAAGAGCTTTTTAAAAAAAATTAAAAAATGGCTTTGCCGAGTGCGCGCCGCCGTGGCATTCGGCAAAGAGTTTTTGAAAAAAAATAAAAAATGTCTTTGCCGAGTGCCCCAACTGTCGGCACTCGGCAAAGGCGCCGTTAAAGGAGCAGCGCCGTTGACGGCTGCTTTTCTTTGTCGAGTGTCACCGTTGGCACTCGGAAAAGGCTTTGTCGAGTGCCCGACAAATGGCCCTCGGCAAAGAGCCTCTTTGCCGTTAAATTTTTTTCTGACGGCTCTTTGCCGAGGGCGGCGCTCGGCAAAGCCTTTGCCGAGGGCGGCGCTCGGCAAAGCCTTTGCCGAGTGCCCTGGGCCCTCGGCAAAGAGGGCGCCTCCAGTAGTGTGTGTGGACAAGCTCATCGCAGATGCATGCTGTGAAAACTCCAACCATGTTGAGGCGGATAAATTTTTAGAAAATAGATCTAATCAAAATTTTCCATGGTAATTAGAGTCAACTGAATTCATGGATATATAATTATGATTTGGCTGAGAAGTATATACTCCCTCTGTTCCAAATTATAAATCGCTTTGACTTTTTTTGTTCATTCATTTTGATATGTATCTAGACATATTATTATATCTAGATGCATTGCAAAATGGATGTACCAAAAAAGTCAAAGCGGCTTATAATTTGGAACGGAGGGAGTATAATTTATCATATTTTCTAGTATGTCTTATAAGGATTAAAGTGCTCCGTTGGAAACCTCCGGTTGGCAATAGCATGATGATTTTTTATAGTGCACTAACACAATGACTTCAATTAAAAATCATCAATATCATTAAATAGGTCGTAATGAGAACCGAAACAGCTTCAGGATTGGATTGAACCGTGTATATAGGGTGTGTTTGGTTTCCTGTCCTCCTTCTAGCCTGACTAGCCGTCTAAGCCTAGGCCACCTTGGCGTGCTTCCACCAAGCCAATTCTCAGTTGTTTAGTTGTCTGTATTGTCTAAGCCTAGCTGACAAAATGGTGTGCATGGTTGCCAGGTTTGCTTTGTATAGAATCACCTTTTTTTGAGCTGGTAAATTTACCTCCTATGAGGCATTTGGTCGAACAACTGGTGGACATGTTCATCTCTGCACGTCGGGAGGGACAACCTAACACCTCAACGAGCATGGCAGCAAATGGACGAACCACCACCGCGTGGTCGGTGGCGAGGACCTCGCCGCCGTGCTGTATACCCCCAGCCACACCCCTGCGGTGCTCCTTCTCCGCCGCCATGCCGTATGCCCCTAGCCACGTCACTGGTCCGAACTTTTTTTTTTTGCCCTCCATGCCACTGTCATCAGATTTGGCTCTAACGGTGTCAAACTGCGGTGGGAAAAGTACGAAATACCCATGATGCCAAAGTTTCTGGTTTCCTCCAATGCCACTTGTTGGTTGGCTGTTTTGGTGTCAAAGAAAAGCAAGAGTTCATGGCGTGAAAAATCAATGTTCTCGTTTCTAGTTCCCTCCAAAAGTTTCATGTTTCCTGCTTGTGGCATGGAAAATCAATGTTCTTCCGATGGCTGGAGCCTGCAATGGAACCGCGATCTCGATCGCTCGGGGAATCATGTCGTGGCGACACAATTGCATTTCAGCAGACGTGCCGGCCTGCTACCCTCACGGTGCTGACCGAACAATGATGGATGAAGACGTGAGAGCAATAAGAACACACATGATTGCTAGCTAGCTTTCCCAGCAGATGTGGCTATGGCTATGGATACATACCATACACCATGAGAGCCGAGGAAGACGAGTTTTAATTGTTTTGCCATAATTTTTTTTAAAAGGCATGATTGCACAACAGAATCATGAGAAGGAAGAATCCTAGACAAACAACAAAGCTCAGTCTAGTTTAGAGACAACCTCAAATAGCTAGTACAAATGAAGCTGTTGATGAGTGAGCATATAGCCATCTTACCATCTTTTTTGCAATTGGTCCAAATTGGGGGACAAAAACCATAATTTAGCCTTATTGATTAGGGCTGCGGCCCTTTGCTAAGTAATTTGGCTAACAAGGAATGATACAGTATTTAATAAATGTCACCCGAAAACGTGTTTGCAAGTTCTATTCAGAGGGACATACTGGCTCCGGTTCTGGGCTCCTCGTGGATGATGGCAAACATATGATGCTTGAGGCACCTGGCTGGCTGGGTGGGTGAGATTCAATTTTCTATTATTCTTCGATACAAAACTCCACGGGACAGAGAGCTGGGCACATGGCTCAGCTATGTCACATCCACTCCATGAATATGGCCCAATTACTCTAAGCCGGCCCATATATATTTCCTGGACTACGTTTTGTTTTCATTAAGCCAAGTTGATCCTTAAACTAGTCTTCTTCATTAGTTTTTGACATAAACCAAAAGTCGGTCTAGTCTTCTTATTTATTAGTTTGTCCTTGCCGTAGTAGTCTTCTTCTCGTTGTAGGGTACCGAAGGAATCATGCGCATCCCACGGTCTTCATCGAGTTTCATATATTAATATACACTTATGACAAAAATAACAGCGTCAGCAGCTGGCCATCAGTTGGTTAGAACTCATAATTTGGTGCACATGCATTTTAATTAACTAGTGTACTGGCTACGTACCAAACAAAGATGCCGTCTTCTGTGTCATGAAAACTTGTTTAACTTTTAATAAAGATCCGCTCTGCTTTGATTTGTGGTAGATGTTGTAGGAACACGGGGATGGCGGCATTGCAGGTCTGCCAGCCAGGAGCGGACCTAGCTAGAAAAAATTTCCATTGGTGTCACCAAGCTCTAGTGTCTTGCTAAACTTAAATGGAAATTTTTGCTATGATGCATACGTGTTACGCTAGTACTTGTGCAAAGCCATTGATGCCATAGAACACCAATGGTTGTATTGCAGATCTGCTTTGTTGCTGGCCTTGTCATTTGCTACTACGCGAAGTAGTTATTAGAGGCGGCTGCTTGACTCGGGGTTAGAATTCACCATCTTACAGGTACTTTGGTAGATCGGGGGAACTAACCCAGGGAAGCAAACCGAGGGGGAGGGATTTTTTGCTTATAACTGGTCAGGGAGATAAAATTGCTTTTGAAAACCGCTTATAACTGGTCAGGGAGATAAAACGAACGGTTTTAAAAGTTCAGGGAGGTGGTTTACCTGGTTTTAGAGTTCAGGGAGGAAAAATAGACTTTCGCAAAAGTTGAGGGAGGTAATGTAGATTTTTTCCTATCACCTGCGCTGAGCATGCGCCGTCAAGGCCCTCGTTGAATGGGCCGATCACGACGGCCATGTCCCCACACCGTTGGTAGTTGGTACAAGTATTTTGAACAAGGTATTCCTGTATGTTAATTTTTTTGGTAGATTTCTACCCTTTCTCATGTGCAATGTATCTGAACAAGGTATTCCTGTGTGTTAAACCTCTCAGCATAAGTATTTGAACAAGCAGCATGTTCACTTAGTCGTATTTGGCTTATAAGCCATGGATTATCAGTCAACGAACAGTATTTTTCTCTCACACCAAACCAGCCAACAGTACTTTCAGCCATGGCATATAAGCCAAATAAGCCCAAGCGAACAGGGCGCAAGCTATTGGACTGACACTTGTAAGTTTTCAAATATTACATATCATGCTATTGAATTTTAACACAACATTTCAGGCCGTTGTACTTACGTTTCTTTAATTTTATGACTAGGTTAGCACATCATGGGCAATAGGTCTTATTATTGGGCCAGCTATTGGTGGATACCTCGCACAGGTATCCATGAGAGATGTTTGCTATTTAAGGTTTTCATATTGTCTCTACATAAATCATATTATGGTACTATTTTCTTTGGCAGCCAGTTGAAAAATACCCAAATTTATTTCCAGCCAATTCAATATTTGGGAGGTATCCAATTTTTTATTGTGCATGTCCATAATTACTATACTATAGTTAAGTTAGTTGTTTCATCAACTCCCTAATTTTTTTGTGTATTCTCCAGGTTCCCATATTTCTTACCTTGTTTGTGTGTATCGTTCTTCTGTTTGGTTATCCTCATAAGCTGCATTTGGCTCCCGGTATGTGTAACTATGCTGGCTTATTCTTATTAATATACTTTATATTAATTATAGGCATGCATATATACACCATGCACGCTACACTCATATGCTCACAAGTGTGATTCTTACAAATCTAAACATATGAAAAACATTAGTATGTTGTTAAACATTTGCACCAAGATTTGAAAACTAGTAGTTGAAGTCACAAGCTTACGCATCCACCACCCTAAGCTCCAGTTCCCTATTCCGTACCATGTTTAACCATCTGTTGTAGACCTTCATTTTGTAGAGATTTTGTTACAACTTGAAACCTCAACAATTGTAATGGGAATTACCATTACATGACCACCTCTACCATCAGGATATTAAAAATACTATACCACTAACGCATCATCTAACATATAGAGACCAGAGTGGAGGGGTAACAATGGATGATGATGAAACACTACACAATCACACAAAATCCTATATAAATTATATTTTTGTTGACACAAAGTTCGGTCAAACACTAAAGCATTGGTACGTACGTAACAAAAAAATGAACTTCATGGCTTTGTCTGCCAAAACCGGATGACCAGGTTTTCTCAGGATGCTCCCAAGAAGGGGTAACTCGTGGTGATGGACAGCTAGGTTTAGTGGGAACCTAAGAGCTAAATTCATGTTTACGTGACCAAAAAAGGCTAGTCTAATTGACAAGAAAACTAGAAAAGACCGTCAAAGCTCTCGCATAGGAGGGACCCATCAGAGCGTCGACGTCGCTAGTGTGCCCTAAGTCAACTAGCAATCCTAGCAGGCCACCTATGGTCATCGAGTTTAGTTGATGAACGATAATGGGTCCTAGCCTCCTAGGAAGCCATCTATGGTCATAAATTGGTTTGATCAAGTGTGTTTTAATTGGCCTTATATTTATAGGACAGGAAGGTCTTGTCCAAAGAGAGGCCCAAAAATCATGCCCAAAACATATTATAAATCTACTTGGGACAGATCTACAATTCACCTATTATGCTGCCAAAACAGGGTGACTTAGAATACAAAACTAGATGATAACCTAGTTTGCTAAAACCGGATGGTCCAGTATCAAAAACTGGGTGGTCCTGTCTTGCCGGCATGTGAGATGATCCAACAATCACTATAACTTCCTCGTGGGAACTCTGAATTAGGCACTCCATATGTTCATTTTCATCATCTCAATAAGGGCTACATCAACGCAAGCCTTTTTCTATACCATGTAGGAAAAAAAATACCCTTTTTGTAGTTATCTATTATTTAGTAAAATGACTAAATTTATCTATATGGATTGTTGCACATAATTTTGTGTTCTTGTCAGACCTTGATGATTTATTTGATAATTTATACTCACTATATTGATTGTTTTGAGTTAAAAGAGTGTGTTTCATAAAATTGCAGGATACGTTGCATAAGCACAAACTTCACAAAATTGAAGATCAAGGAATCAAAGAGTTTGCTGAGCAACAAAATAGTTCAACTACAAATAAGAGCTTGCTTAAGAACTGGCCATTGATGTCATCCATTATCTTATTCTTTGTCACCTCTTTTGATGATATGGCCTACACAGAGGTTTGTTTAGATTATATACACAAATGAACTGTGTGTGAGAGAGAGAAAGAGATGTTGACTACCTTTATTTGTTGTTTACAATCCAAATTCAACAATAATAAAAAAACTAGCACATTACATACTTTTAGTTCTTTTATATTCCCTTAGGAACCAAAACCCCTTGGTGCATAAGAATTTATTTGCTTTTATGAGCTCACTTTATATTTCAAAATTACCTTTTTAGATATTTTCTCTATGGGCCAAAAGCGACAAAAAGTATGGAGGACTAGGCTTCTCATCTGAGGATGTCGGTCAAATGCTTGCAGTTACAGGTGTCATGATTGTATAACAACTATACCAAATCATTAACGTCTACATATTTCTTTTCATCTATTACAAAGATAAATAAAGTAGATTTTGTGATTTCTTTCACACCCGATTTTAAGGATAAAATGGGAGGCATAATGTTATGTGCGCCCAGAGATCAGTCACACACATAAGCCGACAAATTATAAATAGTACCATCACAAGTGTTTATTACATCATGAATAATAAGACAGAGTCTTCACATAAATATAGTGGAAGTATAAAGATAAATCTCTCGCAGAAGCTCCATATCAAAGGGACGTCGACTGGTTGACCACAAGTCTAGTAATCCTCAGGAAAGTCGTCATTACCATAGCCATCTGTTACCCATCTGGAATTTTTATCCAAATAATGAAAATAAACAAGCGTAAGTACTTGTCGTAGTCAACAAGTGTAACATGGGGTTCATGAGGCTCAAAAGGCTTGACACAGGTTTAACAGCATTCAGCTTTTAGTTGTCACCATTTTAGCATAAAAGTAGCAACAAGTTGTTTCAATCCCAAAGTAAAACATATGATCAATGTAATCAAGAATAATGAATAGCATAAACGGATAATTCTTAGTGATCATCTATTCCATAAGGGTCCAAGGCCGCTAGTGACCGTGAGCATGGCTGATATACCAGTTTTACACTCTGCAGAGGTTGTACACTTTCACTGTGAGTCGTGATACCCATATGCCTGGGTTAATTACTCCGAAAACACTTCCAAGGTGAGCAGGCAGGGGTCACTATGAAGCCTTTCAAAGGTTCATCTAATAAGTTAGGGCCGTTAGGTTTCTGTGCCCTATGAATGTAGGGCCCCTCTTCCGACAGGCACATTGACACACAGCCTATACACTGATGGGCAGAGGCCGCACTATACCCAACCCGAAACACACCCCTCTTGTGCCATAAAGGTAACCTCTAATAAGCTAGAAAAGGTCCTTGTACTGAGCTAAATCCAGAGACATGTAGCCCTCACAACTGTACTGTAATTCCTGGATGTTTGCTCATAGATAAGTCCTTAGGGAGAGGAATCTAGAGCATTTAGAAAGTAGCTAAACACTCCAGCCCCCTGTTTTCAAGTTGCTAAAAAGTCATGTTTTAACGTTTATTGCATATACCATTACTCAAGTTACAAGATCATGGTTTAATTGAGCACTAGCAAAGCTACCCAATGCATATCCCATAGGAGACAAGGTATAAGTTCAATTCTAGGGAATCCCTATCAAGGTGACACATGCAACATGAATTAAATGTATTGAAGTTGATAGGAAACAAGGATAATCCCATGCCATACTTGCCTTTAACAAAGTGCTCCTTCAGATCCTGCTCGTCAAAGTAGTACTCTTGATCACCCACGAATTGCTCACCGTCTATACTCGATAATCACAGCAACATACAAGCATCCAGAAGCAATCATGCATACCAAACAAAAGCTATAGATTAGAATAGTACACCAACAGCATAAAATCAAAATGAAAAGTTTGTAAAACGAATCTACGTCTCATTATGAACACACAGACGCAAAGATCACAAAAATCAGAGCTAAAACGAAGAAGTTATGAAATAAGCAAGGTTTTCTTTAATAAAATAATAGATTAAATTTAACCTTGAATTTTAAAAGTTGAAAACATACCTAACAATAGTATGAACATGTAGATTATGGAATTATGAACCTAACGCAAGTTGAACGGATCAAATCGGAGTTAAAACGAAGATTTTATGGCTAAAACAAGATTAGTGGCAAAACTGTAAATAGATGAAAACGTATTTTGGATCTAAACCGAAAAAAACTACGCTTTTGAAAGAAGAAGGCGTATTCTGGATTTGCACATTGGACTACGGGTTATAATATAGAAAAGCGCAGGGACTCTTTAGAAGAAATGCAGGGACGACGGGTTCTAATACAGAAAAGTATAGGGGCTCTTTAACAAATGTTCCAACCGAAGGGGTACGGGCGAATAACAGCCATTGGATCTAATCTAGACGGCTGATACTAGAAAGGAGGGAGAGTGAGAGCGCGGCCGGCTGGAAAGAAAGGCTGGCGCGGCGGTCCTCCATGAATGGTGGCGAGGAGCTCATCGGCGGGACGGTTTTAGGGCCTACGGGCCACGGTTAGACTCGAGAAAAGTTCGGGGAGCAAGAGGGGAAGATGGTGAGCTCATCTAGGGTCTTGTAGGGGGTCACGATGGCACGGTGGTGATGCCACGCTTGAGTTGGTGGCTCGGTTGGTACGGCGAGGTCACGCGAACGGTAGAAGGCAGGAGGGAGCAAGCGCGGGGCACCGTGAGCACTCTTACCAGATTACGAAGACTGGCGGACGGCTCTAGTGGACGGCAAAGCAGTGGCTCGATGAATCACCCAGTGGCAGTGTCTTTAGGGCATGCGGCGGTGCTGTTAGGGCTTGAGCAAGGGAGGCGCTGGCTCTAGGACAAGATAGGTAGGCGGCGCGGTGTCGGGCGCTATTTAAGGGAGCGGGGCGGCTTGGGCGGCACGCCAAATCTAGACGGCACGACAGCAGACTCCTGGTCAGAGTAGTGTCCGGCTCAGGCACGAGTTGGGGAGGAAGATGACTGACCGCTGGGGCCATCGTGTCTGTGAGAGAAGGGCATGGGCCCGGCTATCAGCGGAACGGAGTGGGAAAGGCGCGGCTACGTGGCTCTGTGGGACTGGCTTGCTTGCTAGGTTTCATCCTTCGTGCGAGAAAGAAAGGAGGGGGGCCATGTTGAGGGGGTGAGGCAGGCCTACGGCTTGGAGAATAGAGAGGGGAAGGTGGGCTGCGGCCTGGGTTGGCTGGGCTGCGGGGAACTAGGCCAGCATCAGGCCCATGCGGGGAGAGAGGGAGAGGGAGGAGTGGGAGCTCTAGCGGGCTAGGCTTGCAGGCCAAGCTAGAGAGGGGAAAGGGGTTGGCCTTGGCCAGCAGGCCGAAAGAAAAAGAGGAGGGAAATTTCCTTGTATTTTCTTTTCTAAATTTCCAAAGAAATTTTCAAATCTAAATTCAAATCAATTTGAAGTTTGATTTCAAACCACACAATTCAAAAATAATATGCAGCAGCATGAATGCATAAACACGTAGGTAAACCCTATAATTGCTTTTAAGTTAACAAAATTTATTACTTTTCTAAGTTTAAATGCTCATAGAAATTCATAATTAAATCAAATTCTCCTATTTAAAAAGAATGCAAATTTTCGGGTGTTACAATTCTACCCTCCTTAAAATGAATCTCGTCCTCAACATTCGGACGATGCTTACTCAAAAAACTTCAGGTATGTTTTCCTCAAATCCACTTCTCTTTCCCAAGTAGCCTCATCTTCTATATACCGATTCCATTGAACCTTACACATCTTTATAACTTGGCTCCTCGTAACCCTTTCTGCTGTCTCCAAAATCTTTATCGCAAACTCCTCATAGGTAAGATCTTCCTTAACTGTAACCTCTTCTAACGGTATCTGCTCCTCAGGTATACGCAAACACTTCTTTAGTTGAGACACAAGGAACACATCATGTACACCTGACAAACTCTCAGGTAATTCTAACTGGTAAGCCACTTCACCACGTCTCTCTAAAATCTTGAAAGGCCCAATATACCTTGGTGCTAACTTTCCTTTCAGGTTAAACCTTCTCACACTTCTCATAGGTGATACTTTCAGGTAAACATAATCCCCTATTTCAAAAACCAATTCCCTTCTCCTAGTGTCAGCATAACTCTTCTATCGAGACTATGCCACTCTCAAGTTATCCCTAATCATCCTTACTTGCTCTTCTGCGTCTCTTAAAACATCTGGTCCGAACACTTGAGTTTCTCCCATTTGATTCCAAAACAACGGGGTTCTACACTTTCATCCATACAAAGCTTCGAAAGGTGCCATATTGAGACTCTTCTGATAATTGTTGTTGTACGAGAACTCTGCATAAGGCAAACTCTTGTCTAACTTATACCGTACTGCAATGCACAAGCTCTCAACATGTCCTCTAATATCTGATTAATCCTCTTAGTTTGTCCATCTATTTGAGGATGATATGTTGTACTAAAATTCAACTCTGTTCCCAATGAACTATGTACTTATTGCCAAAAATGAGACGTAAATTGAGTACCTCGATCCGACACAATTTTCTTGGGAACTCCATGTAGACACACTATCCTCTCCATATATAATTGGGCCAACTTCGGTCCTTTATAATGAGTCTTGACCGGTATAAAGTGAGCAACTTTAGTTAACCGATCCACTATCACCCAAATTGAATCATAACCACTCTGAGTCTGTGGTACACCAACAATGAAATCCATACCAACTTCTTCCCACTTCCACTCAGGTATCTTCATTGGTTGTAATAATCCTGTAGGTCTTTGATGTTCAGCTTTGACTCTCTGACATGTATCACATAAAGCAACATATTCAGCCACATTCCTCTTAAGTCCATACCACCAATACTTCTCTTTTAGATCCAAGTACATCTTGGTACTCTCGGGGTGAATAGAGTAAGCTGACTCATGTGCCTCACGAAGAATTGCATCTCGTATAGCCTTAATCTCAGGTACACATAGTCTTTTCCCGAACCACAGAGTTCCATTATCATCCATATAGAAACCTGGTGCCTTGCCAATCACTATGTTCTCCACTATCTCTTTCAACTTCGCATCCTGTAACTGGCCCTTGTGTATCTCTAGCTCCAATATAGGCTCATTCACCAACTCTACTGCATTAGGGACGAAACCCAAGTTTAGTTGCTTAAGTTCAGCACACAACTCACTTGACATAGATGCCACTTGCACCTCATTGGCATAACTCTTCCTGCTAAGAGCATCGGCAACAACATTCACCTTTCCAGGATGATAGTGTACCTCATTGGCATAACTCTTCCTGCTAAGAGCATCGTCATGTCGGTGAGAGAAGGGAGTGGGCCCGGCTGTCAGCGGAACGGAGGGGGAAAGGGGCAGCTGCGTGGCTCTGCAGGGCCAGCTTGCTTGCTGGGCTTCGTCCTTCATGTGAGAAAGAAAGGAGGCAGGCCACGCTGAGGGGGTGAGGCGGGCCTGTGGCTTGGAGAATAGAGAGGGGAAGGTGGGCTGCGGCCTGGGTTGGCTGGCTGCGGGGAACTGGGCCAGCATCAGGCCCATGCGGGGAGAGAGGGAGTGGGAGGAGTGGGAGCTCTAGCGGGCTGGGCTAGCAGGCCAAGCTAGAGAGGGGAAAGGGGCTGCCCTTGGGCCAGCAGGCCGAAAGAAAAAGAGGAGGGAAATTTCCTTGTATTTTCTTTTCTAAATTTCCAAAGAAATTTTCAAATCCAAATTCAAATCAATTTGAAGTTTGATTTCAAACCACACAATTCAAAAATAATATGCAGCAGCATGAATGCATAAACATGTAGGTAAACCCTATAATTGCTTTTAAGTTAACAAAAGTTATTACTTTTCTAAGTTTAAATGCTAACAAAAATACATAATTAAATCAAATTCTCCTATTTAAAAACAATGCAATTTTTAGGGTGTTACAATTTCTTTTAGGTAGCTCCACGAAATAAATATCCCATATATGCTTAGTGTGGTACAGTTATTTACCAATGTTAAAAAATGAAATATATGAGTTCTATGTAAATATGAATGTGTTGACCAAAAAGTTAAGAACGTTTCCACAATGCAAATTAAGGAGAGAATAGAGAGCCATGCAAGTCTTGTAAGATATGTTGAAATGGCATCACTTCATTATTGATAAAAGCTAATGAGAACTACTTCAATTTAATGCCAACATTTGGTAATAACATTTATGTTGATGATTTCATTTTTTAGGTGCTAGCATCCTTTTGTACCAAACATTTGTTTATCCACGTATTGTAAAAGTCCTTGGGCCAGTCAATGCTTCCCGTATTGCAGCTGTGAGTATGAACAATATCCAATTTTTTATGTTAGTTTAAGCACATCAAATAAAAATCATGCTAGTTTGATCATCTTTTGCAGATTCTAGCTTTGGTACTCCTTTTCACTTGTCCACCAATAACACATCTGTCAAAACCGTGGTTATCAGTTGTAGTGAATATTGCATCAGTGTTGAAAAACAATTTAGTTGTGAGTACCCTTAAAATCCCTTTATGCATGCATACATGAAGCATCGATTGATATTACGATACATGCTTGTTCTATTTCTCTTTACATTATAACCAAGATATGGTTTATATATATTGAATTATTTTCATTAGTTGTTTCTTTTGCTGAAAATATTAGTATCGCATAAAACTTATGAATCTTAATGATATAAATAGTTCATTTCTAAAAAATTAACTTTAATATGTTAAAGATTTTGTGAGTTCTTATATGATAGACATAGTAATGATAAAGTATTAATATGATTCATAATGATAAAGAGAAAATTAGTGGGAGTACGTGTATTGCATTCACAGATATTTATGATGTTCTAGGTTATGTTTCTTATTGTAAATGGAGGCAACAAAAAATAGAATTAGCTACATGTTTTATCAAATCATATAACATTAGTTTGTTGTATACATTTTAGGTTACCATTGTGACATGCTCTTTTATTCTTCAGAATAATTCAGTGGTATGTTCCTTAACATTTTATTTAAATTTAATTAAACTTTCCTATATGTGCAAACTTTAAAAATACCCCATTATATGGACTAACAGCCTCAAGAGCAAAGAGCAACTGCAAATGGCTTAGCAACTACGTTAATGTCCTTTTTCAAGGCATTTGCCCCAGCAGGAGCTGGAATTGTGTAAGTAAATTTTTTGTTGCCACCTTTTTGCAAGAACTAAGTTTCAAATATATTTTGGAAGTTTCAAGATCACATGAATGGATTTTTCCTTTTCGGTATTTTCTCAGTATACCTTACAATCTTTCTTCATAGTTTAAGTTGTTAGAAGCACCTCGGTTCGCATATTGCAAGTTTTGGCTTTACATTCCAACAGGAATACACATTAATAGAAAAAAACTTGTAGTATTAATTCCATACAAACTAATGGGGTGACTAAAATTTATATGTTTGATAAAAAAAAAGGCATTGTTATTTTGTCCAAAGTTATAGGAGTATCTACCATTGATAGATTTTCACCTTGTTACATCTCTTTCTCCCATGATAATGTTTTAAAGCTAACAATGGTTCATCTCCCTTTTATCTTGGGATATCGGTTATTATGAAAGGTTGCACTCAAGTACATGCACACGACATGTCCACTGACATTTTAGCTTGTCCATAAATGTATTAAATTAATTCGAGGCTTCAGTATTGTGTTTGATCAAATTACTCTAGAAGTGAGGTGCACATGTTGATGATATGCAGTTCACGACATGCTATTAGATATAGAACCATCCTTGAATATATGCAGAAATGATTATTTGACATCAAAGTGATATATTAATGCAGATTTTCATGGGCACAAAAACGCCAACATGCTTTCCTCTTTCCATGTAACAATGCAATATGACAAAAAGATCAAACTTCTTAAAACTATATTTGCTTTTTTCATGAAAGAATAATTGAGAAACCATTTCATGAAAACCTCACTTGTTTTTGTATAGTGATTCACAAGAATTATTCTAGAGGAGTGCTACATTATATTACCATGAGCCAGATAAAAGCTAGTTGAACTTTGATTTTGTTTTTAACTTGTCACGTTGTCATATAATATATCTTGATCCATTCTTTGGATGCTTATTATTTGAGTTGTATATCTCTAGTACTTGACTTCTACTTAAAACCCAATCACTTCTGATTGTGTTGTTCCACCATGAAGAACCATTTGTTTGTTCTAGAAAATTTGCCCATGTGGCATCTAGTATATATATATACTAATATGTCAAAAGGAACAAACAAAGAATCAAGATTGTTCTGAAATTATGCCTTGTATTCTATGTTTTTTGTATCCGGCCCAAGACATGAATGAGTAGATGGTCCTTAAGAATTATCACAATACTGGCTTCATTTTCAAATAAATGTCACTATATATTAAATATGGTCAAATTTTATGGATTGACTACTAAGATACACAAAAGTACTATGGTTTGCTAAAAAAACATGATATTACTAGATATGTAAGGAAACTCATATATACTTTCAAAGCCATTCTACTTATTTATTATCGATACTATGTATTTATAGACCACGTCGATGTCCAAACAGCTAACAGAAAAGAATTAATAATGTTATATTGTGATAAAAGAACATAATCAGTTATGATCTTTTATATCGACCACTCAATTTATCATTGCATTATTTGTTATGTACATACACAGGTGATCAGATGGTGTTCTTCCTTCTGGACATTGTCATCTTTGTTGAGCTCATTTGGACATTCAAGCCATTTCTAGCCATTCCAGAGCAAACCTCCTGAAGTTGGCCTTCATGCTTCATCTCTACTACTGAAGGTGTTTATTGTGGATGGATCGATATCGGATAACAATTGGGTTATCTATTTTCTTATGCAATGTGAGGGAACTATAATCCCATCTACTGTGTTACACTGTATAGTGTACAATACAAGAATTCAGCCATGTCCCTCCATGATATTTCCATGTATATACACATGGTGTTTGTATAGCCATCTAAGTATTCCTAGTCTTGCTAAACAGCATGATCGACTAATTGTAACTTGTAAATAAACCATAATCTAAATGAAACTATATTGTCTCAGAGTTTGGCAAAAGAAATACTCTTATTGTAGGTTGCGAAACTAAAAGCTAGAGAACATGCGGACATGGGCTGATTTGGGCCTACCCTTTTATGCTGTTTAATTTTTCATGGCCCAGTAATAGTTTTTAAGAGGTGGACTAGCCGGCCCAGTAACAAAGCACCAGTGCTAGGCGTGAGGCCCAGTCTTTCATCACCATCAGCCTGCAAACTTGCTTCTCTCTGTCGCCCTCCGTGCTCCGTCCTCGTGCTATGTATACCCTTCTATGTGTAGGGAATCAAATCTTCTGTACATTAGCATGAGACCTTTTGTGTCTTGCAAGTAACGCAAAACTTTCTTTACTAGTCTCCAGTGTTCTATTCCTATATTACTCTAATATCTGCCAAGTAACCCGGTAACAAATGCTAAGTCAGGGCGTGTACACACTTGAGTATACTATAAACTTTCGACAGCTAAAGCATATGGAACCGTTTTCATTTGATCGATCTCATATTGGTTCCTGGGATATTGAAATTCCTCAAATCTATCGCCCTTGACTATGGGAGTAGGTAAAGGCTTACAATTTTGCATATTGTATTTCCTTAAAACCTTTTCTAAGTATGCCTTTTATGATAGTCCTAAAACCCCCTTTTCTCTATCTCGGTGAATCTATATTCCTAGAACGAACGAAGCTTCACCGAGATCCTTCATATCAAATTTCGAGGACAAGAACTTCATCGTTTCTAGTAGTAGATTAACATCATTACTAGCAAGTAAGATGTTATCCACATACAAGATTAGGAAAATGTATTTCCCATTCTTGAACTTTGCATAAACTCAATTGTCCTCTACATTTTCCTGAAACCCAAACTTTCTTATTGTACTATCAAACTTTAAATACCACTATCTTGATGCTTGTTTTAAACCATAAATGGATTTCTTCAGGCGGCATCCTATATGTTCTTTTCCTTCCACAACAAAACCTTTTGGTTGTGCCATGTAAACATTTTCCTCCAAATCCCCGTTTAGGAACGTCGTCTTTACATCCATCTGATGTAATTCTAAATCATAATGTGCTACAAGCGCCATTATAATTCTAAAAGAATCCTTACATGAGACTGGAGAAAATGTCTCATTGTAATCTATGCCTTCTCTTTGCGTGAAGCCTTTCGCCACAAGTCGCGTTTTAAATCTTTCTACGTTCCCTTTGGAGTCATGTTTAGTTTTGTAGACCCATTTACAACCTACTGTCTTGGCTCCTTTAGGAATTGTTTCTAAGTCCCAAACACCGTTGGTATTCATCGATCTTATTTCATCTCGCATGGCTTCAAGTCACTTTGATGAGTGAGCGCTTCTCATGGCTTCTTCAAATGAGGTGGGATCACCCTTCATTTGAAATTCTTCACATTCATAGACTTCGTAGTCATCAGGAATGGCTGATCTCCTGACTCTTTGAGACCTTCTAGGGGCCTTGTTAGTTGACGCTTGTTCTATATGAGGCTATTGTTGCCCTTCCTCATGTGTGACAACGGGTTCTATGGGATCCTGAACGACAGGTTCCTCATGTTCATTCATTGTTGCCACAGGAGAACTAACAACAAGTGTTGTTACTACAATGTCATGCACTGTTGGTACAACAATAACAAGTAGCGTGAAGAATGGTACCTAAACCATCGAAGTGGGAACGTATACCCGCTTCTTTTCAAAATTAATTTCTCGCGCTACCATGCTTCCCTTCACCATATCATCCTCCAAAAACACAGTGTGTCTCGTTTCTATAAACTTCGTATGTCTGTTAGGATAATAGAAGCGATAACCTTTTGACTTTTCTAGATAGCCAATGAAATGGCAACTGACTGTCTTAGAGTCTAGCTTCCCTATGTTTGGATTAAAGACTTTAGCCTCAGCTGGACAACACCACACACGTAAATAGTTAAGTGAGGGTTCCTTTTATGTCCATAGCTCATATGGTGTTTTGGGCACCGACTTGCTTGGCACTCGATTAAGAAATATGAATGGCGGTTTTTAACGCCTCCATCCATAAACTTATCGGTAGAGTAGAGTAACTTATCATACTTCTCACCATATCCATTAAGGTACAGTTGCGTCTTTCAGCTACTCCATTCTGCTGAGGCTCACCCGGTGTAGAGTACTGGACAACTATGCCATTTTCCTGTAAGAACCTTGCAAAAGGTCCAGTAATTTGGCCATATGGGGTCTGTCGACCGTAGTACTCTCCCCCACAGTCGGATCTTACTACTTTAATCATTAAGTTGTGCTGATTTTCTACTTCAGCCTTAAATATCTTAAATTTATCCAATGCTTTTGATCTTTCTTTAATTGGATAAATATAGCCAAAACGAGAATAATCATATGTGAATGTTATAAATGAATCATAAACATCCACACTCTTCACAGGAAAAGGACCACAGATGTCTGTGTGAACTATTTCTAAAATTCCTACGCTTCGTTTGGCATCTTTCTTTATTTTCTTAACATACTTTTCTTTTATGCAATCAATGCATTGTTCTAAATCTAAAAATTCTAAAGGTGGAAGAATTGATTTCTTAATCAATCGTTCTATTCTCCCCCTCGAAATATGGCCTAAACGATAGTGCCATAATTTCAATGATACATCATGAATTATCTTCCGCTTATTTGTTGTATTCATAGACAAGGAAGCATTCTCATTCTTAGTGCTCACAGTAATCACATTCTCAGGAAGTGATAACAAATAAAGCTTGTCTTGTCGAAAGGCAAGACCAACATACTTATTATTAAACACAATTTAACATTTGCCATTACCAAAATGCCAATCATATCCATCATCGTCTAGTCGTGAAACACTTATTAAGTTTCTACGCAAAGAGGGTACATAAAGAATATCTGAAAGCTGAAGTATAAAACTATCATCTAATTCTAGAGAGAGATCTTCAATGGCTTCAACTTCAGCTTCAACTCCATTTGCAACTTTAATTTTTCTTTCTCCTCTTTGTAGGGTCCTCCTTGTATGGAATCCCTGTAATGAATTTGTAACATGAATAGTTACACATGAATCAATCTACCAAGTAGATTTTGCATAACTTAAATACAAGGATTCATCTATGAATGTAATGAAGTCATTACCTCTCTTCAAAAGGCTCTTCAGGAAATCTGGACAGTCCCTCTGGTAATGTTCATGCTTCTTGCACCATTTGCACTGATCCTTTTCAACTTGGGCATTGTTGTTTTTCTGATGGTGGTCATTCTAAGGGGCTTTCCCTTGAGGTTTGGCATTCTTATTAAAGTTATTCTTCTTGTTGTCCTTCACAAGGTTAGCAGAGTCACCTTGTGAGCTTTTCAGCCTCTCCTCTTCTTGCACACACATTGCAATGAGCTTCTCAATATCCCATTTATTGGGCTACATGTTGTAATTTACAACAAAAGTTTTATATTCTTTAGGCAAGGAAGCAAAAACCAAATGAATCGGGAACTCATCCTTGAGCCCCAGATCCATTGGCTTCAGCTTGAAAGCCATATTGCTCATCTTCAGTATGTGCTCTCTTATCCCTCCACCATAGTATTTCTAATTGAATAATTTCTTTATTAGGGTACTGGCATAAGCCTTTGAAGAGCCAGTAAACTGACTCTCCACTTTCTTGACATACTCTGTGGTGGTGTCACAATCTGGGATAGACCCCCTTATTGCATCTGAAATAGTGGACTTAGACACCATCAAGCACTTGCGGTTTGAAATATCCCATTTCTTACGTTCGAGATCATATTTCATTCTTACTTGTGCATGATCTCGCTGCCGAGCAATGAAATCAGTATCAGTTTCATTTTCTTCCCTCACCGGGTCCACTGGTTCAGTAGGACACGGAGAGGTAAGCGCTAGGTCATTCTCGGACAGCGCAAGTGCTAATTCAAACTTCTCTCACCATACACGATAGTTGTCCTCTTCAAGAGACGGTATGTGCGAGATAATGCCATAGGGTTGAGTTCTGAAAAACACCGTCAGAGATAGTGAGAAAATATGACTTAATAATTGCATGCCTTAATTTAATGATGGTCAAAATTAAAACATACAACATATAACATTCTTCTACACTAATTCTACATCATCATTGGGCAGAAATAGAATTCGTCCTTAACTTTTCATGTGTGTTCACTGAGATTTTTATATCTCACACCATTTTTCTATCTTTACAGGCGCTCAGGTTGCTTTTGCGTGAAGGGTGGAAAAGTAGCAGTACACTCGGCACATTCATGTCATCTTTTAATGTGAAAACTTGTGATATTATAATAATAGTACTAGAACTTAGAGTCTCTGTTTATTGGGTAACCTTAACTTTGGCCGGTGGTTCTTTTTTTTCACAAACATGCCACTTGCATGTATTTCATTCAGGTTTGTTGTCACCACCGGCCATGTGGACACTCTAATCTTCTTAGACTTGCTCTGAACAATTGGTAACAGATTCTAACTATTGCATTGAAGAGAACAAGGATCACCCGTATTGTAATTGTGACTCTTCACTGGCCGCGGGTACAAAACCAGAGCTAAAGGCTCAGATTATTAGGCCACGACTGAATGAACACGCAAACGGCCACAAACATGACGCATATAGCAAGCTAAGGACGTGCATGATGCAGTTGCGGCCGGCAACAAATTAAACAAAAAAGCAAATACATATGTAGCACACTGGCACAAAATATTAGCAATTTGAGGGATAAGGGAAGCAAACATGTAAGGTAAATCAACCAAAAACACATAGCGGAGCTCATCCCCGTGCCCCGTATCTGGGTCCAACATCTAAACCTTATCTGCGAATAAGAAGGAAATAGGTCAATAAATGAAAAAAAAAAAAAAGCTAACTCAAGGCCGTACTCTGAAGAAATAGGAATAGGAGCACCTATTGAAAAAAATTGGCAGCCGTACGGTTGTCTTTTGGTTCTGACCCCGGCGTCTGAACCTTGCCTGCAAACAGGAAGCAAGCAAACAGGTAAATAATTTCCTACAAAAATGCCCAAGGCCATTGTCTGAAATAAGAGTTAGGAGCACTTGAACCTGCTGCTTCTGGTTCTGCTTCTGGCTCGTCATCAGGCATCTGGAGTTTGTCCTCTAAGGTCCTACACCCAATCAGTGAGATGAGGAGCCAGACATTGGAGATGAACTCCCCGCCTTCTCCCAAGCTCTTGGCGTGCAGGTCGCTCCTGCACATGCTGGCAGAGTAGCAGAGCATGCCCACCCACACGCGGTGCATGAACTCCCACCGGGTCTCGTGGTCCGGGATGCCCAGCAGCTCCTCTGCGAGCTTGCAAGCGTCGTCAATGACGGTGTACGCCTCTTTTTCTTTGAGGCTTCTGGCTGCTTCTTCCTTGATCTTGCCTAGGATCACGTCATCCAACGGCTGCTTCTCTCCGAGCTTGGGCCTCAAATCCTTGGTGGCATCTCCGACGACGCGCTCCATGTTTGCCATGGCTTCGGTGAAGAGATGCTGCCTGCTGCCGGCCATCAGCATCTCGGGCCAAGAGTCGAGGAGGTACGCCATGTAATTGGATATCGCCTCCGTGCACACTTCTCGAACCACCTCTTCATTAGGTGGGGGCCTGAAGCGGAAGTACTCGGGAGACTTGACGCGGAAGCAGAGGTCGGTGGCGATGTGCCAGATGATGACGCTCGCGTCGAACGGCTTTTTACGCAGGCTGTCCCGGATGTTGTTGGTTTTGATGCTGCTAACTGCTTTCAGCTCCTTGTCCCTGAGAATCCAGTTGCGCTTGCTCAAGCTTCTGTAACTGGAAAGGTCGAGGTCGAAAATCTTGCCTTTGTCTTTGTCTTCGAGCTTGTTTGTGATGGAGTCCAGGACACGGACGTACAGGCGATCTTCGTCCTTGACGAAATAACCCCCCTTGTAACACCTGAGCAGCAGCATGGACACCATTGGCCACCTGATCGTCCAGAGAACCGAGTCCATGAGGTTATGCCCCGGCAGGTTCTCGCACGACGACGCTCCAAGCAGTTTGGCTCCGGACGACGACGACAGCAGCGAGTACATCACCTCACTGACGAACATCCCCAAGACATCCAGCGCCGCGGTGAAGCACAGCAGAGCGTACGTCGTGTTGACGTCGGCTCTGCTGTACCTGCTGTACCCATGCTTCTTGTAGTCCACCGCGAAGAAGAAGAGCACGGTGGCGGCCACGTACAGGGACGGCACCAGCAGCGCGTGGCAGGCCAGGTACGCCGGCGTGAACATCGCGGCTTCCCTCGTGTAGATGAGCCCGAACGCTTGGCGCACCCAGGGCTTCATGATCTTGTCAACTTCTGAGGGCTCCAGGGCTTGATCCTGTTCACGCCGCCAGGGATTGAGAGGCTCGAGGATCTTCTGATCTGGCTTCTTCTTCCGCGTCTCCAGCGTTGCTCTAGCGGCGTGCAGCGACAGGCCCGAGAGCAGCATATGCACCTTGTCTCCCTGCGACAGCATCGGTGCGGTGCCGCGGGGCTTCAGCTCTTTCCAGCACTTGTACCTGTCGCCCAGCTCGGTGAAGCACCACTCCCACCACCCGCCGCTAGGCTGCTTCGCTCCTTTAGCCAGCGACGACTTGGCCACCAGCCGGCGGACGCTGGCTCTCCTGAGAAGCCACGGCTTCCCGCAGGAGCTGACGACCGCGGCGACCAGCAGGAGGACCGCCGACGCCAGCAGCCTCCTGCCGTCGCTGTTGTCGCTGAAGTAGCGCAACGACGTGGAGAAGGCGTACACGGTGACCGTGACCAGGACCGCGGCGTGCCGGACCCAGAGCACCGTGTCTTCCATGTTGTTGGCGGTGCGCTCCTCCCGCCCGCCCAGGTGGACAAGGAGGAGAGGTGCCCACAGGGCCTCCAGCGTCAGGGACCTCCCTTGTTGGGCCCTGCTGTAGTAGTCGTCGAAGCTGCTGATCCACCTGCCGGCGGCCTGGCGATACAAGAGGGTGGCGAGCGCGTAGATCGCCAGGACGTCGGCGCAGATGCACGCCAGCCAGATGCATGCTCTGAGCCAGCGCTGGATGGTGTAGTTGCGCAGGGGGACGACCAGCACGAGGAACCACTGGAGGCCCAGGCTGCCGAGGACGAGGATGCGCAGCTGCCACTCGTCCCACCATTGCACAGCACTCCAGATGTCACTCATCTCTCCCAGACGAAATAGCTCTTGATGAGTCTATGGGTCTATGTCTATATTTGCATCACTATGAATAAGACCACACAACTCTCTTTTCTTTCAGTTTTGTGTGTGTGTCACTACGTACCACTGAAACGAAGTTAGACCTCCCGATTACTAGTGTTTATATTGCATACATGTCCCCTTACACGCCTTCTAATGAACAGTGTTACAAACATTTAAGTATCCTACTTTACTTTTATTATCAGTAATAATACATACTTTGTCAAAAACAAAAGAAAAAAGGAAAAGAGAAAAGAGAAAAGCCGTCGCACTCTAGTAGTTGCAGCTTTTTACTTTTATTATCAGTAATAATACATACTTTGTCAAAAACAAAAGAAAAAAGGAAAAGAGAAAAGAGAAAAGCCGTCGCACTCTAGTAGTTGCAGCTTTGTTTCTATACCTTGCTTCCCCCTTCAATGTCCGTGGCAATATTCCAAAGTGCCTCACGTATTAGAGATGATATATGCACATGATTTTGTTTCCCTCCTTTCGTGATGGTCACAATATCGATCGTCCAACCGCGACCCAGAAATGCAATCAAATCTTATCTTATACTATTACTTTAGAGACATAAACCGAGAATCTCCACATTAATTCTCACCAAATATGCTAAAAAAATAAATACTAAGGCCCTGTTTGGCACAGTTTAGCTTCACCGGTAAAAGCAACTATGTTAGTAAAGCTAAGCTGTTTTGAAAAAGTGTTTGACAAAACAGCTTCATAAGATGAAGCAAATGAAATAAATGACTAAAATGCCCTTTATTTTTCTTTTCTTTTGTTTTTTTCCTTATTTCCTCACGGGTCTTTTTTCGCCCATCTTCTTCCCGAATGCATCTGGCGGCGTCGTTTCTCACGATGCGTCGATGCGTGGCCTAGGCGGCGTCCGCGAATGGCTCCGGCGGCCGAGCTGCTCGCGCCCGGTGGCCACATCCCCGGCTGGTAGTGCGCCCCGGCGGCAACACGCCCTAGCGGCCGTGCCCCCGGTGGCCGCACGCCCCTGCGGGTTGCTCCCGGTGGCCACGCACTCCGGTGACCGTGCCCTCAGCAGGCTGCACCCTGGCGCTGCCCTGGCGGACGCGCCCTGTCTCGTGTCCCCGGCGGCCGTGGCGGCTCGCTGGCCTCAGACGGACACGACGCTCGCTGGCCCCAGCGGTTACGGCGGCTCCTTCCACGCTTTTTTTTCCTCTCCTCGTCTTCTTCCTGACACCGAGTATGCGACATCAGTGGATGGATCCTCCCCGGCGAGCCGTGCCCCAATGAACCATGGCCCGGCGAGCCATGCCCGGGGGCGGCACCCTAGCTAGCAGCCGTGCCACTGGCCGGCCAAGCCCCGTCGCCTCCCTCCTCCCGCGAGCGTGTTCTCTCTCTCTCTAGGCTTGGTCAAAAGCTGTCTTTTTGTGCACAGTGGAGCCCATATATGGGAGATGAAGCTGGAATAAGTTACTTTTTTTTAGTTTTATTCTAACTCATGTCTTTGTGAGATGACAAGAAAAACAGCTTCCCCAATAAAACTGTTTTGAAAATGAGTGTTTGGCAAAGAAAATAATAGCTCACAACATATCATGAAGCCGTTGAGCCAAATAGGCCCTTAAACTATCACAATTTATAATCAGAAAAAATATGGACTAGTTATTAGTCAGATTTACTCTCCTCTCTATTCCAAATTATAAGATATTTTGAGTTTTTTACATACACTAGATAAATACCCGTGCGTTGCACCGGGACTATACATTTTTGTTGACACTTACACACTGAGACCATGCATTTCTTGTTGACACTTATGGCGATGGATTTACATAAAACAATAAAAAATCATATCGGCCGCTGACACGGGGATCCGGTTTTCGTAGCAAAACTAGATAGGATGCAGATGCGTAAGCTCAGAGTGGAGGATGATTCTATCGGACATGGATGATTGAGGGTCAGTGCTGTGTTTTTTCCTTAATGACGCTGGAGGAGCCGAGGAGGACATCCGATGCAGCTACAAGGTCTACATGCACATGAAACATGCATAAAACTAACTAATTGTTCACTAAAATCAAGAAACATGGACCAAATAAGGGTATGATCTTGTTCCACTCCCTAATTTACCCTAGTACATTTAAAACTTGGGTCTAATTTGCTTCATAAGTAGCTCAAGTACCATAGAAGAGAGAGAAAAATAAAACTTTAATTACTCACTAACCAACCATTAAAACTTCAAAAAAAAGTGTGGAATATCATTTTCTTACCTTCTACAACCTCTCCACCAAAGGATTTGAGACCAAAACCTTTCCCCCTTAGTAGAGTAATTTTTGGGAGGTGCCCATGGGCTCCCTACCTTTCTTTCACGGGTTGGAGTGAGTGACCCGAGCAGGAAGAAGGTGCTGCATTTGTTTTATACGTGGGTGATTTGTAGGGGCAGCTGATGATTGAGCTGCCCCTACAAATCGGAGCTATTTATAGAGGGCATTTGTAGGGGAGGCTCAATCACCAGTCGCCCCTACAAATATCAACTTTGGGGACGACGGGTGAGTGAGCCGCCCCTACAAATCAGACTCATTTGTAGGGGCGGCTCGTATCACCAGCCGCTCCTGCTGTTCCATTTGTAGGGGCGGTTGCTGTCTGGACTCCCGAGCACGCCACTGTAGGAGCGGCTCCATCATCAGCCGTCCCTACAAAAAATTCCTCCCGTTGCTAAAAACCGTTTTTTACGTAGTGAACTCTGGACTGCCAATTAAAACAAGCTTGATCCGGCCCTTTCAGTCTCAAAATCGATTTTTCTTGCCAGCTTGGTGTATAGTAACACGATCTACTATGATTTTTCACAAACTACGTCATGGGTACAATTCTGCTTCACAGGTGGAGCATTTTTTTTTTTTTGCTTTGGTTAGTGGCCGGTGGAGCAGCTTCACCGGTGGAGTCGAAGGTGTTTTACAGAAGCATTTGGTAAATAGCTTGTCCTAATTTGTTGACAACGATAAAATGTCGATAGTATCCTTCAATTTTTATTTTTTTATTTCTTTATTCTTTTCTTATTTATTTTACTTTGTTCTGTCGCCTCCTTATATCGTGGCTCCCTCCGTGCTGGCCTCATCGCGGCCCACTTCGTCCATGGCGTCACGGCCACTTCTGTCTCGCTCCCGCATGAACGGGTATGTGGTACCGAGATCGACAATTTCAAGTTGCTGATTTGTAATGGATAATACCTCTTCGAGACTATTGGTTCGAGAGTTGAAATGCGACCCTAGATAATTGGACCGATGTACCTGAAACGTAGCTATGGAACGACGACCGATTATAAATAAAATAATTAATAAATCAATTAAAGGTACAAGATGAGTATCAGTATTTTTTTACATAAATGTTTACCAACATAATTTTAGATTGCACAAAGAACATTAATGTGAATAGATCTGAATGTGTATAGACGTGATGAAAAAACACGAATCCATTTCAGCTTGTAGCGTGTGGGCTGCAGCCCGTAGGCCCATTCACATTAGGTCTTGGAGAGGATGAAACGCGCCGCCGCCAGCGCCAGGCTGCCGCGCCACGCCGCCCAGCTCGAGCGCTAGTGCCGCGCCTCTCCGCCTCCACTGCGTCGCCGACGCCGGTTGCCTACGGCCGTCGGGCCTTATATATCCCATTGATGTGTCCTGATTCCTAGAACCATGCAAGTAAGTTTATTCATTGGATTTGGGAATGGGCGTTTTAGAATTCTGGGTGTTCCGTCGTCTTCTTCCTTGACGATCCGGTGTTTTTTTGGAACGTCGTCCCTAGCACGAACCGGCGTTCCTACCGCGTCGATCCCGAGGATCCGCGATCCAGATGGAGATCGACCTCCTAGCGAGGGTGGGAGCGTCGGGCACGCACCCACTGTTGTTGCACCTATATTTTACGTCTAACAGAAGATTTTATATTTCCTAAATTTTTAGCCCGTACAAGAGCAAGGGTTGATGGATTAGTTATTTTTTCTCGGATACGCATAAGATTTGCGTATTATTATAATTAAGATAGAAGAATTTAATCATACAAACAACACGCTTCTTGTGAATACCATAGATGGTCTATAGGATGATAGCGGGAGGATGGACCGTCCTACATGCGAATTCAAGTTTTGATATTACACAAATGGTATACAACCGAGAAATGCGCAGCAATGCAACCTAAGTGATAGGCTTACATATCCGCTGCTTCACGCACAATCCGCTACCAGCGTCCTTAAAGAGCGTGTCCAGTACTTCGATGTTGGATTGTTGGAAGCAGTCAGCTTACCATAGAAAAGCCCCTCGTAGGACTTCCGTCGCGACACGTGGCGAAGCCCAGACGCTGTATGAAAAGAACCTCACCTCGTTTGGAAGCAGGTACTCGAGAGATGGTGTAAGTTGCCAGTTGCCAGCTGCTTGCTCCACAAGGGGAGCGCCAGCTTAGCACGGGCTAAAAAATACTCCCTCTGTCCCGTTAAGTTTGTCGCTGAAGCACCCGGTTGTTGTCCCACCGAGATTGTCGTTCTAGCTAACGAGGGGCCCACACCTAGGAAAGCAAAGCAACAGAGACCCAGCTACTTTTCACTGCTTGCCGATTTGTGCCCATTTGTTTAATCGGTGAATACTACTGTACTAGTGTCGTGGTTAGTTTTGATATGGTGAACGTATCTGTAGCATTGACATGATGTAAGGCATGTTGCAGCACAAAACTTGGAATCTGTCGAACACGTACGATTTGCTAGCCTTTCTTCTCTTGTCTTGGTATGCACGCCCATTCCTTCAGCGACAAATTTAACGGGACGGAGGGAGTAGCAGGGAGTCTAATTTCGTAGCCCGACAGCAGCCAGTGCACCATCTCACTGAGGAACATCCCGAAGACATCCAGCGCCACGGTGAAGCACAGCAGAGCATACGTCGTGTTGACGTCGACTCTGCTGCACCTGCTGTACTCATGCTTCTTGTGGCTCGCCGCGAAGAGCAGCACACAATGTCGACCTTCTTCAGCACTCATCAAGTGTTGCTAAAGCCGCGAAGAGCAGAGCATACGTTGTGTTGACGTCAGTGATGACTGCCTGGGAGGCTAAAGATTTAACGACGAGTCGACCTTCTTTAGCACTCGCTTGGTGAAGCTCCTGAGGCAACGTGCAGCAGAGCTGTAGCTATCCTCAGCCGGGTGGCCGGACCGCAGCAGCCTACTGAGCAGGTCAGCATGCACCGTGGGCTCGGCCGGACTAAAGCCTGGCGGATAGCACACCTCGTCCTCCGTAGATGCATCAGCTCTCGAGGTGATGGTCTTTTTTTTTGACTCCCGAGGTGATGGTCTGCACCACCGATGATGATGCAACATGTGGCTGCCCTTGCTCGGGCGGCACTGGAGATGAGTCTGATGTAGGGACTGTATTCGAAACCGAATCCGTTTAGAGGGGTTGAAATCTGTTCGTATCCGAGTCCGGATATCCAACATCCGATACCGTATCCGTATCCGAATACTCAAATCGCATATTTATGATGTCGATATCCAATCGTATCCTATCCGACATAGTTGATACTATCCATATTCGAATCTGAATCCGGACAGAAATATGAAAACAAATGTAATATCGGTGATATCCGTCCGTATCCAATCCGTTTTCATCCCTAGTCTGATGCCACCAGAACGGGCGTGAGGGAGCGGCACACATTGTCGGAGAAGTGCCAAGGCGGTCGTCGTGCTTGGCGGACACTTGCAGCCTTACCGAAAGGCCGCAGGTGCGCACACATGTGGCCTTTGACAGGATCTCGTCTTTCAGAGAGGCTGATGCTGGAGTTGTGGAGAGGCATCCTAGTGAATGGCCAATTGCGGTCTGACTCACAGCGAGCGAGGCTACAAACTCCTCCAGAGCATGGCGTCCTCTAAGACATTAAGAGCGTCGTGTATGGCATTCAGGTATGACACCAGTGTCAACGAATCAAGCTCAAAGAGGCACCATACAAACCGCATCTTGTTGGATGGCTCGTCGTGACTGTCTTGGCGACAGCAATCGATGCCATCGTGGCTCCATCACTCCTTGGGCGTCTCCGACGCCGGCATTGACGTCCTCCGCTGACGTGCCCAACATTACCTAGCATATATAGCTCCACCTGAGTACAATGGACCTCCGTGGGTCAGTGGTTGAGCTCATGAGAGCTCATCACAATGGCCCTAGGTAGCTCATTGAGGAAGATCACCCTCGTCGCCAGGTACGCCGAACCTGCCAGAGGCTGCCACCCACGGTCGCTTGCAGTCGCGCGCGTGATGCCGGAAACCCTGCAATGCAAGCAGCGCTAGGCCAACCTGCAAGCTGCCACCTGTGCGAGGAGGAGAGGCAATTGAGTCATTTCCCGTGTAGGTCTGGCGGGAAGCGGGTAGAGGAACGATGGTTCACTGGACGCATAGGTCGAGCCCCATCACGGCCGTCTGACAGCCCTTGCGACATGACCTTGCGCTAACTGTCGACGTCTGGAGCAGAGAAATGCGTGCAGGCATCGGAGGTAGGCTGTGGCCTGAGCCTCAAATGTAGTGGCACATGTTGTGCACGATCACAGGCAACCCGGTTGGTCCCGCCGTCGACGTCCTAGCCACAGATAGGGAGCCTGTGGACGAGTCACGAGTGTGGCTGAAGATGCTTGGGGTGCTTGTACCGCCCCCCGTCGCTGTCGACCTAGCGGCCCGCCTCACCAGCGGCATCACCGCACCTGCCTCCAATGACGATGGAGCATGGCCGAGCTCTCTCAGTCAGTGGCGACACCCTCGGTGGTTGCTTCTCCCTACGAATCGCGTCGAGGTAGGGGATTGCGGAGGTGGTCGGTGACCACTCCGCATAAGAGGTGCCAAGGAGACCATCCTCTGCCCAACGAAGAGCCTTGGAGCGTCCCCAAGCTCCCCTCCGATGGAAGGGGGAGGCAAAGGGAGAGAGCGAGGACAGTGGGCTTGTAGCGGGGCCTTGAAGAGTGCTGAGAGTTTGTTCAGCTGCTCAGCCGTGTGCGGCTCCTCTACCGTGGGGCGTCCTGCTTCCCCTTTTATTGGTGAAGGGGGAGGTGCAGGTTACAGAGAGAGAAAAGGAGAAAAGTGAGAGAGAAGAAGGCCTCTAGGATCGCCACGTCCTTCTTCTCATTCATGTCGGTCCCACCAACGCTGTAGATGGTGACGGGGATAGCTCCATGTCGGGCTCCTATTCACCACTGGTGCCATCCTCGACGTCATCAGCTGGTCATGGTGTCCCATCCCGTCTAGCGCGGACGGCATGGTAAACCGACGTGCCTGTCAGCGGCCACACGGGGAGTAGGCATCACAGCGACCACGCACCCGTCACTGTTGGCGATGCGAACCCTCGGGCATGGTCTGACATGGCCACGGGTCATGTCGAGACGTGCCCGCTTCCCTCCCGGTGTTAGAAGTTTGACCCTAGGGTCATACCCTTAGACCCATAGTGGTTGGAGGTGGTATGGATCCCCATCGTGCGAGACAGAGCCCGCGCCCTCGGGGTTAGGCGGGTTGGAGCCCATGCCCTCAGGGTCATACGGGATGGCTCCTGTACCCTTAGGGTCAGGCAACACAGGGCCCATGCCCGAGGGGTGGGCGAGACGACTCCCGCACCCTCAGGGTCGGGCGACATGGGGCCCGTGCCCGAGGGGTATGGCGAGGCAGAAACTGTCCCTTCGAGGTCGGTCGAGACTGAAATACGTCCTCGATTATCTAGGCGAGTTTGTCGTCCATGGTCCTCAAATCCCTTCTTCGGGTATCCCTAGTATTGATACCTGACAGTAGCCCACGAGCCTGCAGAGGAGTAGGATACTACTTCGTAGGCTTTTTCCAATGGAGGGACTTCGAGGGCTTCGATCTTCTGCTGCCTACGGGATGCCTTGGTGGGTTGTGATTCCCTTTTGTCATGATCGGACTCCTTGGGAACATGTAGTTGCGGCATTTGAGGGGCCAGAAAAGATTTCTCTTGATTCCGATCCCATCCTAGGATCCAATCGATCCGCCATCATCATGCGACCGCGTATTTGGTCTCCTTACGAGTCCATCTTCCCTCGAGCCCCCGCGCGTAGCAGGGGTCCAATCGAGGGGTTAGCTCATCTTGTGATTGTACTCCCTCAAGTGTTTTTTCGATAAAACGGAGGGGCTGAGCCATGCAATGTTTTCCTCAATGGATGAATTATGGTGCTCGGTGAGCTGTTAACGGGCTAGTCCGAGTGGGGAACTGGCTTCCTGTTCGTGGGGTCCAGCATGGGTCAGCTGGTGACCGACTCTAGATCCTTGGCGGCCAATCCATATAGTTCCTTGGTCCATTCGACCGGTCCCAAGGGCTCGCTGCCATTCTTCAAGAAAAAACCACGGACTGTGAACCGACCAAGACTCGAACGTGGGCTGGGATGCCTACGGCGCTCGTGCGACTGGGTACTAGCCGCTAACGGTCCCATCCCTTTCCACCCCACACTCTAAAGGTGCCCCAGAGTGGTTGTGAACCTATCGGTGGGCCAACCTTCGAACTCCTAGGCCTAAATGGGTCGTGGGAGCGTTTTCAGCTCTGTATCCCTCCTTACTTGTGGCGGTTCTCGTCCCATCGAATGGGCAAACCGTTATCCGGTGCATCCTTCGAGGGAGCAGCCAGAGGTGGCGTGCATATGATCTTTGGGGGGGGCAATGTGACGTGGCATAGCAGGCGCAAAAATCTAGGCGGATGGTTCACTTCTCGCCTCACCCCGCCTTATAAATAGCGGCCTCCCCCTTCATGTTTCGGCACACTAAACCGCAACCTTGCCTTCTCCGCCTTTTCTCCACCGTTGTTCAGATCTGCTGCCTTTGCTAATCCGCCGCCAACATCCTAGATCTGTAGCCTTCGCTTCTCCGCCGCCACCAAAAAGCCCTTGCTCCTCCATCTTCACTTTCCATGGAGTCATGGTACCGCTCCTACGTCATTGACGCACGCATGGAGGGACTTGTCAAGCACGGTCTTCTTCGCGGGAGGACCGATGCGTTGGAGTGGTTGGTTCCTAGCCACAAGGATGTGCTGATGCCGCCCGACGGTTACATCGTCTCCTTCACGCCCTTCCATGAGCGTGGGTTCGCAATCCCCCCTTATCCATTCTTCCGAGGGCTACTGCACCACTACCAGATCGAGCTGCAGCACCTCAACCCCAACGAGATCCAGCACGTCGTGGCCTTCATCACGATGTGCGAGGGGTACCCAGTGCCGATGGGATGCAAGGCCATCCACCTCCAGGGGCAGCGGGTGGCCGAGTACATGCCCTGCCAGCTGTCCAGATCCAACAAGGAGTGGCACGCACAGTGGTTTTACTTGAAGAACGACCCCGCCGCCCCCTTGCCGGTCTTCACCGGGCGCCTGATCGAAGAGGCGCCGTCGACATGGCCATGGGGGCCGCCCATCAAGGAAAAGAAGAGGATGTGTGACATCCTTGAGGCTGTCACATCCTTGAGGAGCCACAGCCTTCACGAGGCCAGTGTCATTGGATCATAGCACGTGAGGAGGGTGGCGCCGCTGATGGCGCGCGCCCTCCTGTTGTTAGGGATGATGTCGGTTGTGGAACTCGGTGGGACGGTGCTCGCCTAAGGGCTGCTTCGCAACAGCAAGATTGCGCAGCGCATCAAGGAGGCTATGGACAAGTCCAACGCCATGTTCCAGTCCCGGGACATCCCATGATGCGGCCAGAGCCGGGCTTTATCGAGCTGCCGGTGGATTTGGGATTTTGGGCCTCCGTCGTGCCGGTACCGAAGCACGTGGCCATGAGGGCAGTGAACCATGCCATAGATGAGCAGAGGAAGAAGGATAAGGATGACAAGGAGAAGAAATGGCGGGTAAAGGAGCAGGTGAAGCTGTGGTGAGGGAAGCGGCGCCAAGGCTCGTCGGAGGAGGAAGAGGAGGAGGAAGAAGAAGAGGAAGAGGAGGAGGACGACAGCTCTAGGTCACCCATCCTATGGGATAATCTGACCGGCGGGGACGAGGACCCGCCTTCACCGCAAGCAGGGCCCTTCCTATGGCATCTCTTTGAGAAAGAGGAGGACAAACCCCCGGAGATGGTAGGAGCGAGCCGCCCTGCTCCGTCAGGGCCTTCTACGACACCCTCGGAGCCGAGGGAAGCTAGCGGCTCTACCTCGTCCGAGCCTCCCGAGTAAAGAGAGGGCTCAAAGCGGCAACATGACGAGGAGTCATAGCCGAGGTCGGGTGGGCCGGCCCTGAAACTTCGGTGCTCGATGGCGTCAAGGTAGGCTACGAATTTTTCATCCTTTTGTTTCTAACAAATTTTTGCCGTAAACTGATCGTCATGTCCTTTGCAGCATCGGAGGACATGGGACTCTCCTGAGGCTTGCGCCGAAGAAGAGCCTCGCCCTCTAGTAGATGCGCCAGGGGCCGGCTGGCGCCACGCCAGAGGTGAGCTAGAGTGGCGCTAGGGCGGCCACGATGTCGACCAGGAGGCACAGCCGATGGCTGCGTCCATGGGAGAGTAGGCGGAGGAGGGCATGTCCGGGGCACCCATGGCTGGCGTGGCGTGGCTGGGTGTGGCAGTGACATCATAGGCGGAGACGGCACAACCGAAGTCATCGTCCGTGCAGGTGGCCGCGTCTGTGGCGGGGCTGACGGAAGAGGGCACACCTGAGGCATCCTTAGCGGATGTGGCGATGGGGTAGGCCTCCGTATCCATATCACCCACCCCCTCTACCGCTAGAGGGGCCGCTATAGAGGAGTTGCTGTACCAAGAGGGGTCGACGCCCCTTGGGATCGGTGCAGAACCATCCCGGTCTCTGGTTCGGGTGGGTGGTGACCCGCACACGTGGGGAGGATCTCAGATCCGGTGGGTAGATCAGTGGGACCTAGAGGCAACACTTTTTGCCCTTGATGATGCCGTGGAGGAGAAGGAATGGGGGAGCATCCACACGGTGGTTGGGACCGCGGTTCACGCCTTGACCACCGCGCTGAGCTCGTTGTGCGATGTCATTGCCCCGGTTGGCCAGGTATGATATGACCGTGTTTTTGACCCTCATTTTCCCTTCCCGTGCCTCTAAGTCTTGTCCTCTCCGCAGTCCCTCAAGGTTCGCAGCTAGGAGAAGTCCCAATTCCTTCGTCGTGAGAAGGACGTTTGGGACCGCCTTGCCGAAGAGACATGGCAAAGTGAGGGGCTAGCCACATAGCTTGTTGTCGGCTGTCAGGAGGTGGCTGAGCTTGCCCCCGCCACCCGGGAGCTGGCCAACCTCCGAGTCTAGGAGAAGGATGCTCGCGATGATGCCCATAAGGCTGGGGAGAAGATCATGGCCCTGATCGAGAGGGTGCACATGGATGACATGGAGGCCGAGCAGCTACAGAATGAGCGGGACGATTTGCTCCGAGCCATAGAGAGGCTCCACGCGGAGCTTGATTTGGCTCTTCAGGAGCACACCGACGCCCAGCGGCGGATCGACCTCCTCGAGGGTGAGCTTGAGGGGGAGAGGGACCTGAAGGTCGTGGCCGAGGGCGTGTCTACCAGGCTCGCCATGGAGGTCGGTTAGCGCCATGAAGAGGTCCGATGCCTAGAGGCTGGGGTGACCCGGTAGCGCAATGAGGTGTGCATGCTCTAGGCAAACGTGGATGGTAAGCCTCCGGTTTCCCTTGTTGTCTTTCTACCTAGAGTCCGCAGTAGGCCTTTTGATATAGCCAATATGTGACTTGGATAGGTCTCGACGACAAGCTTGGGGCAGAGGTGATGAAGAGCCACGGCCTAGAGAAGGAGCTCAGCGAGGTGAAGGCCTCCCTCCTGAAGGAGAGTGACAAGCACAATACCCTACGTGTCACTGTCCTGCTGGTCTACGACGACCTCGAACTGGCCTCAGAGCAGGAGACGAGCTCGTTCACGGTTCACACCATCTGAATTATCAAGCGCGTGAGATTGTGAGGGACGCGCTTCGCTTTGGCATTCACCGATCGTTCATGGTCGCTCGCTCTCACTATGAGAACATTGATCTAGCGACGATGAGCCAAGGCTTCATGCCCGGCTACTCCGACGCTGAGCTGGAGGACATCGAGAAGGAGGTGGCCCCTCTGGCACATGACTTATCTGCCAAGATAGAGGATGAGATCATCCCTCCGAAAAATTAGTTAGTTAGATAAGCCAGGTGGCGAACTTGTAATAAGTGGACAAGTTCTTAACTTTTGTTATGGCCGAACTGACTTTTGGCTCTTCTCCCCTTTTTATGTATAAAAAGGTTAATGTGTTCCAACCCTTTCCATTGTTAAGGCTGTAAAGCTCGAGTTGCGGGCGAAAAAACTAAGATCACGCTGGTGAGCAAAAATGCCGTAGCCGCTGTTGCGTAGGTTTTTTACAGTCCGACCAGTTTTATTTAGCTTTTGTTTCCACAACCATTGCTTCTAGATCTTAACTTGAGAAAGGGTTAGGCATAGCGGTTGTTTCTGAATAGGTATGCTCTTATCAGCCCCCGAGTGAGGCCGGGACCCATGCCGTTGCTGGGTTCGGGTGTCACTACATATCGAGGAGACGATAATGAAATCGATAAGAGAAAGTGTTTTTCATTTCAAAAATGTCATTCTTAATTTTCATAAGCACACGCATAGATTAGGGGTAAAAGTGACGTAGCTGCTCGATGTTCCAGGTGTTGATGAAGACTTTGCCCTCGATGATCTTGAGCTTGTAGGTTCCCGGTCAGAGCACCTCTGCGATGATGTACGGTCCCTCCCATGGTGGAGAGAGCTTGTGGTGGTTCTTGTTGCTATGGATGAGGCGGAGCACCAGGTCCCCGACGTTGAAGGCCTGACGCCGCACCTAGCAGCTATGCTACCGGCACAACGCTTGCTGGTACTTGGCCGAGCGGAGAAGGGCAACATCGCGCGCTTCATCGAGCTGACCCATGGGGGACACCTCGGCTCGCTGCTCGTTGTATGCCCTGACCCTCGGTGCTCCATAGTCGAGGTCAGTCGGGAGGATAGCCTCGAAACCATAGACCATGAAGAAGGGTGTGTAGCCGGTCATCCTCAGGCTCTAGAGCACCGCAGGGAGCTCTGCGACCCATCATTCGCCAAACTTGTTCAACTAGTTGAAGATCCTAGGCTTGAGGCCTTGTAGGACCATGCCGTTCACTTGCTTGACCTGCTCGTTCATGCGGGGGTGTGCCATGGTGGCCCAATCGACGTGGATGTGGTATTCATCATAGAATCGGAGGAACTTTTTTTCAGTGAACTGTGTGCCGTTGTCCATGATAATGGAGTTCGGGACTCCAAAGCGATGGACGATGTCAAGGAAGAACAGCACGGCTTGCTCGAACTTGATCATGGAGATCGGCCGAGCCTTTATCCACTTTGTAAACTTGTCTACATCGATAAGCAAGTGCATGTAGCCCTAGGGCACTCTCTTAAGAGGTCGACCCTATCAAGCCCCTAGATCACGAATGACCATGTGATGGGGATCATTTGAGTGCTTAGGTCGGTAGGTGGGTTTGTCGAATGTAGTATTGACACCCTTCATAGGTGCGCACAATCTATTCAGCATCAACTACTATGGTCGGCCTAGTAGAAGCCATGTTGGAATGCATTTCTGACCAGGGTCCTTGGTGCATCATGGTGCCCGTAGACCCCACCATGGATGTCTCTCAGCAACTGCTTCCCTTATTCGATGGGGATGCAGCACTGAAGGATCTCGATGTGGCTTTGCTTGTAGAGCTCCCCCTCAATAACGACAAAGGACTTGGCATGATGTACAAGCTCCTGGGCCTCCATTTTCTCCATTGGTAGCACCTCACGGAGGAGGTAATCGAGGTAAGGCATCCTCTAGTCAGCAAGAGGTCAGGCTTTGCCACTAGGTCTATGTCAATCTCCATGACCTCGAGGTTAGGCAGAGCTGAGGGTTGGTCAGCCCCTGAGCCTAGGGTTAGTGGCCTATTACCAATTCATTTTGGCTCCTCGTAGCAAACCGAGGGCTTGTGCTGGTCACTAGCGAAAATGCCCGTCGGCACCAGCTGTCGGTCAGACACCATCTTTGCCAGTGTGTCGGTTGTTTTGTTGAGCCACCTTGGGATGTGATTGTGCTTGAGACCGTTGAACTTGTCCTCCAGCTGGCGGACCTCTTGGTAATACGCAGCCATCTTGGTGTTGTGGTAGCTTGACTCCTTCATGACCTGGTTGATGACCAGCTGGGAGTCGCCCTGGACATCGAGCCATCAGATGCCTAGCTCAACAGTGATGTGTAGACCATTAATGAGTGCCTCATATTCAGCTACATTGTTGGAGGCAGGGAAGTGGATGCGCACCATGTATTTCATGCGCACTCCGGAGGTTGAAACGATGACTAGCCCCATGCCGGCCCCCTTCTACATCAGTGACCCATCGAAGTACATCATCCAGTACTCCTAGTCGACGGCCGCTGGTGGCATTTGGATCTCGGTCCATTCTGCCACGAAGTCAGCCAGGACTTGGGACTTGATGGGTGTCTGAGGGGCAAACAAAATACCCTGACCCATCAACTTGAGTGCCCACTTCGCAATCCTTCCTATGGCGTCCCAGTTTTGGACAACCTCGCCGAGGGGGAAGGACATCACGACCGTCACCAGATGTGACTTGAAGTAATGACGTAGCTTCCTCTTGGCGATAATGATGGCGCATAGGAGTTTCTGGATTTGGGGGTAACGAGAATTGGAATCGAACAAGACCATGCTAGCGAAGTACATAGGACGCTGTACTTTGAGGGCGTGTCCCTCCTCTTCCTGCTCTACCACTAGGGCGGCGCTAACAACTTGCATGGTGGCCTCAATGTAGAGCAGGAGCGGTTCCCCGTTGGTCGGGGGGGCTAGGATCGGGGCCTTCGTCAGGAGCTGCTTGACCTTGTCAAGTGCCTCCTGGGCCTCGGGCATCCATTCGAAATGGTTGGCTTTCTTCAGAAGCCGATAGAGGGGGAGACCTCGTTCGCCAAGGCACGAGATAAAGCGGCTAAGCGTGGCGAGGCACCCTATAACTCATTGTACCCCCTTTATGTTCTGAATCGGGCCCATCCTCATGATGGTTGAGATATTCTATGGGTTGGCTTTGATGTCACGCTCGGAGATGATAAAACCTAGCAGCCTACCCCCTCGGGACCCTAAAAATGCATTTCTCAAGGTTGAGTTTGATGCCATTTGCTTGGAGTTTCACGAAGGTCTGCTCTAGGTCAGCTACAAGCTAGTCAGGCCGTATGGTCTTGACCACGATGTCGTCTACATAGGCCTCAACGGTTTGCCCGATGACGTCCCCAAAACACTTGAGCATACAATGCCTGATACATAGCCCCCGTGGTTTTTAGACCGAACGACATTGTGACATAGCAGAACGATTCAAACGGGGTGATGAAAGACGTCGCGAGCTGGTCAGACTCTTTCATCACGATTTGATGGTACCCGGAGTACACATCAAGGAAGCAAAGGGTTTTGCACCCTGAGGTTGAGTTGACTACTTGGTCTATGGACGGCAAAGGAAACGGATCCTTTGGACACGCCTTGTTGAGACTCATGTAACACACATTATCCATTTCCCACTCTTTTTTCCTACAAAAACTGGATTGGCTAACCACTTAGGGTGATACACTTCCTTGATGAATCCGGCCGCCAAAAGCTTCGCAATCTCCTCGCCGATGGCCCTGCGCTTCTCCTCATCGAAGTGACGCAGGCACTGCTTCACTGGCTTGGAGCCTAGCCTGATCTTCAAGGCATGCTCGGCGACTTCTCTCGGAATGCATGGCATGTTTGAGGGTCTTCACGCAAAGATGTCTCTGTTGACGCGGAGGAAGTCGACGAGCGCGCTTTCCTATTTAGAGGAAAGTGTGGTACCGATGCGCACACCTTTTCCCTCAGAGCTGCTAGGGTCTATGAGGACCTCCTTGGCGCCTTCCATGGGCTTGAAAGACCTGGCCGACCACTTGGGATTAGGCGCTTCTTCGACGATCTCCTCCCGGATGGCTGCGAGCTCTTTGGAGGCGATAATCGCCGTGGCGTGTTCGCAGCACCCGACCTCACACTCATAGGCACGCTGGAAGGAGGTGCCAATGGTGATGACTCCGTGTGGACCCGACATCTTCAACTTCAGATAGGTGTAGTTAGGGATGGCCATGAACTTCAAGTAGCATGGACGTCCCAGGATGGCGTGGTAGGTCCCATGGAACCCGACCACCTCAAAGGTAAGGGTCTCTATCCTGTAATTGGTTGGATTCCCGAAGGTGATGGGTAGATCGATCTGCTCGAGCGACACGGCCTCCTGTCCAGGCACAATGCTATGGAAAGGCGCCCTGGTCAGCCGGATGTGCGATCGATTGATGCCCATGGCGTCGAGCATCTCAGCATACATGATGTTGATGCCACTACCTCCATCCATCAGCACCTTGGTGAGCCGTTTTGTGCCAACGATCAGGTCGACCACGAGCGGGTATCTTCCTAGCTGCGGGATGCTTTTAGGGTGGTCGGTCTGATCAAAGGTGATGGCGGACTCTGACCATTGGAGGAAGGAAGGCATGGCCGGCTCGGCCGTATAGACCTCGCGGCACGTAAGCTTCTGGCGGCACTTGGAGTCATAGGCCGCCAACCCCCCCACAGATCATGAGGTATCCATCCAGCGTCGGAAAGCCACCGTCCTTCCCCTCGGCGTCGTTGGCCACCATCTTGGGCTCCTTCCTATGCCCCCCTTATTGGAGACATTGGACAGGAACCGCTTCATGAGGGCGTAGTCTTTGTATAGGTGCTTGATAGGGAAGGCATGGTTCGGGCATGGCCCTTCAAGCAGCTTCTCGAAGTGGTTTGGGGTACCCTCGATGGGCTTTCGATCCCCCTTGTAGTCGGCAGCAGCCATGAGCAAACCCTCGCGCTATTGCTTGTTCTTTTTCTTGTTGGGGTGGTTGGAGGCACCTTTGCCGGCGTCCTCGTCCCGCTTCGCCTTGCCCTTGGGACGGTCGAAAATCGCTCTGACTGCCTCCTCGCCCGAGGCGTGGTTGGTGACGATGTCGATGAGCTCCTTGGTGGTTCATGGGCCCTTGCGTCCTAGCTTGTGAACCAGGGACTCGCAGGTGATCCCGGACATGAAGGCTCCTATAACGTCGGTGTCGGCGACATCGAGCAGCTCGTTGCACTGCCAGGAGAAGCGCCGGATGTACTCATGAAGAGATTCCCTGGACTTATGTCAGTAGTTTTTGAGATCCCATGGGTTCCTAGGACGCACGTAGGTGCCCTGAAAGTTTCTCACAAAAATCTCCTTTAGGTCCGCCCAGCTTTGAATCCGGTTGGGCGGAAGGTGCTCCAACCATGTTCGCGCTGAATCAGCCAAGAACAATGGGAGGTTGCGGATAATGAAACTATCACTATCCGCTCCACCGGCTTGGCAAGCAAGCCGGTAATCCTCAAGCCATAGTCCGGAGTTCGTTTTCCTAGAGTATTTTAGGATATTGGTCGGCGGTCGGTACCGTGGTAGGAAGGCAGCGTTGAGGATGTGTCGGCCGAAGGCCTAAGATCCTAGTAGGTCAGGGCTTGGGCTCCAGTCCTCGCTGCTATCATAGCATCCACCGCAATGAGGGTGGTAGCCACGGTTGGCTTCCTCTCTCTCGTCGCTTCATCCACGCCTATGAGAATCCAGGGTGTTTCGTGTGTCACGGTGGAGGCCGAGACGCTCATGCACTGGGGCCATGGCATGCCCCCCGCTGTTGCGTGGTGCCTGGTGGACAGACACGTCCCTGACATGTCGTCCCGAGGGCGCACGCTAACTGGCGTCGAGCTTGCATCGCCGAGATACCGAGCTCTTCGCCTGCTACACCGCTGCGTGCTCGAGCAGCGTGTGCATCTCGCGATGGGCCAACGATCCTCTGGTGCCGTGGGCTCTGGGAGCCCTCAGAGCAAAGCCGTGGGCGAAGTGTGGGAGGGCTCCATCGTCTTCGATGATCCTCCGGTTCACGTCGCGGGCCATGGCGCGTGCACGCCCACCGTCTCCGCGGTGCTTGATCTCTCGCTCGAGCTCTGCGCTCTCATGCTCGAGTTGGAGTCGTGCATCCTCGAGCTCCTAGTGCCGCGCCCTTAGCCGTTCCACCCTCATACGAGGAAAGGCCCCTTCATCTTCCTCGACCTCATCGTCGAAGTCGTTTGGTGGGGTAGCCCCTCCCTCGTGGACACTTTCGACACGTCCCTCGGGGGTACCTGCCATAAAACATTCTCGTGAGGTGTGATGGCTCCCCTGCTAGAGTTATAGTCAGAGAGCGACTCTGAATCTCTCACGAGAAGGTCGTGGAAAGATTTCGTGACATATTTGGTCATCTCCATGAACTCGTTGTTCGTCGGGGATGGGTGCATGCGCTATGCCACGAGGTGGCAAACAGTCCTCATAGCATTGCGCAGACTGAACGGTAACGCTGTCGGGGTGCCCCGGGTGAGGTGTTCCGAGGAGAGTGGGTCTCCTCCGGCAAGCTACGTTATCACGTTGGCGAACGAGAAGGTGAGGCAGCGCAGGTCCTCTCAGGACGGTCGGGGTCTCAGTAAGGCATCGAGCTAGCGCCCTAGCCTCCCGTAATCGAAGCCGAGGAGCTGGTCGCTCCCGGGGGCACGGGCCTCCAAGGCGTGCAGTTGTAGCTCCTCAAGTGCCTCGACGATCAAGTTGAGGCCAGCGGAGTGGAGAGGTTGGATGGCCGTGGGAGCCCACGCCAACTCTCCCTCTGTGGTGATGAAGAAATCCAGGCTCCAGAAGCGCACGTGCGCGCCTGGGACCCAGCTGACGTCGCGACTAGCCATCCGAAGCCTGATGTGGATGTCGAGACGCGCAAAAAGCCCCTACCTAACACGCCAACTGTTGGTGTTTCGGATCACCGGCTAGTAAATTTGTCGTCCGCGGTCCTCAGATCCCTTCTTCGGGTATCCCTAAAACTGATACCCGACACCAGGTGATCAAGTGACGAAACGAGCCCCGACAGCCTAGCTCCGGTGGTGGAGGGGCTGGATATTGACAAGTCAGAGCCAGCGCGGACGAGGAAGACGTTGGAGGGGTCAGAGCCGAAGGAGCGACCAGAGGAGACAGGGCCTACAGCCGCGACGTATCAAGGAGCGCCATCCTGGTGGCGGGCCGCGTGGCCCCAGATCTAGGCCCGCTGGGCTTCTTCGGCGTTGTAGGTAGCAGAGGCGGCTGTGAAGGCTAAGGAGGCAAGCGAACCAACAACCGCCGGGGCCGTCACGCCCGACAATGAGATGACTGCGTGGCCGGGCGGCAACCCTGCCACCTTCGCTGCCACCGGCGGTCGTGCATGGCTGAGCAAGTTGGGCATGCGGGGAGGATGGAGGAAGGGGAGGGGCGGGAAGGGGGAGGCAGCCGCTATAGCCAGGGCAGCAGCCGCTGGCAGTGGTGGCATGGAGGGTTGTCGTGAGCGCGACCGAGCGTTGAGCCCGCCAGTTGGGGAGGAGGGGTGCATGGAGTGGAAGGAGGAAGGGGAGGGAGGAGGAGGGGGAGGCGGGCGCCGCTGTCGGAGCGGCAGCCGGCGCCACCGTCGACGGGGTGGAGGTGCCTGCCAGGGCACGCAGTTGCCTTGGGGTTCAAGCCCAGGGGTCCTTTTCCTAGCGACCAATTACATTTGGTTGATTGGATGCCAGACTAGTTATTACTCGTATTAATGATGGACCCGCGCATGAACCAGGTTACAGATTCGATTCTTATTTGTTGGTAATCTAGCTTGGCTCAGCTCATTTTCTCTTGGCTATATTTAGAATAAGGTGTGCCTGACTCTAGCCAAGTGGGGCTCGTCTAGTTTTTCTTTTAGCCAGACACATGCTGCGTTCATGCGGTGGTCGTCCGTGTCTTTCGCTTTGTTCATGAGTAGTGGAGGTACTCGGCATGTTCCTCGACCGTGGGATGGCGCAGTCCAGTCGGAGGTCATGGTGAGTGCAGCGTCGTTCAATTAGGGTGAGTTCGCGGCACCAAATCCACTTGTCATCCTGTGCGTTTGTGAGTTCGCGGTGTTCAATTAGGGTGATCCGCTCTGTCACCGGCGAGGGGCGCCGGCAGCATCGACAACATTATTTGCCACTAAGGAATCAAGTTACCAATTATAAACTGATGACCACAACAATGATACAACCTCATTTACTGAACAGTACAGTGCAAGTACACAAAGGTAGAAAAATGCAGAACAGACTAATCTCCCACCATCACAATAACCAATCAAGTCCCTGGATTGAAGATCAACACATATCCTCAGCACACGTCCAAGTTGTGTTGCGGAACTTATATGGTCGCATACATGTGCTTGAGGTCACTTTGCGCTGCTTATATCATCTCTGGAATAATTTCTTCCACCTTGTTCAATTCACTGCCGCTCGTTTTGGGTTTGCCTAGCCATGCCTCTCTGAACATTTGTGGTCGCATCCCCATAGACCTCCTCAATTTCCGAGCTTTCAGTTCCCTCCATCTTCAGTAGTCCTGTACTTGTAGTACTTGAGTCGCCTGCCTCAAGATCTTTGGCTCCCTTCTCCTTGTCCTTGTTGTCTTGTGCTTCATCGATGGTGATCCCAATGTGGTCTCTCTCCCTCATAGCATCTCCTCCAGTTCGCCTTTTCTCGATCATCCCAGCAGCAGCCCCATCACCGCCACCGTTCCCCACCTGTGGCTGTGGCTCATTGTTTTCAGGGCTAGTATCCTTTGGCCACAAGCTGCTCTCTTGGATGCCACAGTGCCAGAGCAATGCCCAGACGTGGGTTATGAACTCCCCTGCAGAGAGACACTTCCTGTGTGCCAGTGCATTCTTCGTGGGCGCAGTGTGTATGAGCAGCTCTGTCCACACGTCCGCGAGGATCTCCCAGCGGCCTTCCTCGGTGGGGTGCCTCAGCAGCTCCTTGCCCAGCGCGACGCCTTGTTTCAGCACATCCTCCTCATCTCTTTCTGCGCCATCGTCCTTGAGTGCTTGAGTGCCTTGTGCCTTACCTGCTTCATCCATGAGTGCCTTGAGTGCCTTGTGCCTTTCCTGTAATGAACCAGTGCCTTTGAAAATGCCATCACGAGCACTCCTCACGGCTTTCTGGAAGACTATCTTGGGGACAAGGAAGCTATCAGGGATCAGGTCCGGCTTTGATACTAGCAGGTACGTGCAGTACCGTGACAAGCTATTGGCAATGATGTATGCTCTCCGGAGGTTGCCTGCAGGCAACTTCCCATTCACTTGCTGCTTCTTCTCCTCCGTCTTGCCATCACTTGATTTGGACGATGAGCAGCAACAATTTGAGAACGTGAACCATGACAAGCTGCTGCTGCTGCAGCAGCCTTTCTTATCATCCACGTCCATAAGATACGGTTTGGACGAGCAGAGAGAAGAGAGCCAAGACAGGAGGGAGCACGGGAACCCAGGGCTGCCCAGGTCAACGCCGTGCGTCGTTGCCAGCTCCATCTCACAGAGGCTGGTCGCGATGTGCCACACAAGAATGATGTGGGAGGCCGGCTGAACGACGCCGCCGCCGCCGCCAGTGGTTGCACTGCTCGGTCGTGCAGTGTACGCCCGGTACCTCTGCAACTCCATGCTAAGGTTGGTGTCGGACAACGTCTTGATGAACCCGGGCAGCAGCTGGCCACGACGACCTGCCCGTCCATCTCCATTATCCTCGGTCAGCTCGCTGAGCTTCTCCAGGACTTTCTGCCTGACACAGTCCGGGACTTGGACGGCGCTGCCGAGCTTTGCGCCATCCTCCTTCTTTGGAACAATGCCCGTGGTCAGGTTGTGGATGAGGTTCCAAAACCTTGGCCTGTCATCATAGGACTCCACGAAGACATACTGGTCAATATGTCCATGCCACCTCCTATCAGTGACCTTATTAGATCTGGAAATATATAGCAGAATGCAGTACATCCATGTATCGTCTATTGATTGTTTGGTCCTCTCGGTCTCGGACTTGCGCTGCACATGCTCGCACGCCTTGATTAAGCTTGTCCAGTCTGAACGTAAGTAGGTGTGCATCTCCCATATCTCCTTGACAATCATCAAGCCAATGAATAACCATGTGATGATCGTGTCGACATTGAAACCCTTCACCAGGTTGGCGAGCTCGCCACTGGGGGGCTTAAAGACCTTACGGATGTCCACAGCAAGCCAGACGACAGCACCCATGGTCAGAACGGACAGAAGCAGGCTGAAGAAGAGGGATGGGAGGCCACACCAGAAGATCATGGGGTAGCGGGTGTTGAAGTAGTCATGGACGAAGGCTAGCTGCAGCTCCATGATCCTGAGGGCATCGCTGGCACCCACCTTCCCAGCAATGATGCTCTTCACCAGATCCCGGTTTGTGTCAAATATACACCGTTGCAGTGTGACATCCTCGAACCTGCACCGCAGCAGCCTGGACAAGGCGAAGGCCAGAGGGAGGTCCTTCTTCACAACGACCTTATTACCCTGCACCTGCTGGTCGTGTGGCTGCTGCTGAATGGGGCAGTACTCCCAGATCTTGTCCAGCGTGATCAGTGGCGGCGGAGACGTCTTCTTATTCTTCTTGGTAGCATCCTGCTGATCCTGGTCGGTAGACAATGCATACTGAGGCTTCTTCAGTCTGAATCCTCCTTTCTTCTGCTTTGTTTCTCCGTACACCAAGTACCTGTAGCCTTCCATCGTCACTGGGTTGAATAATTCTCCTCGGCTGCTGCTGCTCACTTGGTCACCATGCTCATGCATGGCACTGCATGTGCTCTGCGACAAGCTCCGAGCTCCCGCCATGCCAGACGGCGCGGGACGCCAGTGTATGGGAATGAAATCTGTAGAAGCTCCTCACTATCTGCAGACCCCAGACCAGCCACAGCGGACCCGAGAAGCTGGACCCGCGCGTCCAATTCAGGAACGCGGCTCCCAGCAGCTTGAACACGTTCCTCCACTCGGTGAACCTTCGCCCCCGGCGGTCGGGGACACCGTAGCCGGAGATGTAGTCTGCGCTGTAGCGGAAGTTGACGAGCACGAGCGCCCAGACCGGGAACAGCTGGTTCTTGAAAGGCGCCGTCTGCATGGCCCCCAGGAGGTAGACAACGATGGAGTCGGAGACGGCGTCGAACACGCTGACACGGCCCTCATCAACGAGTTGTGGATGATGCGGCGGTAGAAGTCCATTAGGAACATGGCGAAGAACACCAGTGTGACGAGGACCACCAGGAACTCGATGCGGAACAAGATGACTGTCCTCTTGTTCAGCATGATGAACAGGGATGCCACATGCTCGCGGATATCATGCAGGCTCACCATCCTCGATCGCTCAGGGATGCCTGCATGGTCAAGGCCGTTTTGCAAACAAATTAGCTATAATAAACACTGAACCAAGAAACAAAAATCGGAGGCAAGCATGCTGGATCTATTTGCTCGTTTCATTTTACAATGATTCAGTATGATTCGTGTGTATTGTTGCCAGATTATTTGAAAATAAACAGAAAACCAGTCATGCTAGTTGTAGCTTCTTCTAGCTTGGTCATGAGAAGGACTCAAAGGAATATATGATATATGCATCATTTCAGCTAAGCTTATTTCTGGTTCCTCCATATGATGTGGGAAACCATACACACCCTTTCACGCTTGTTAGAAGTTGAGGATTCTATCTCTTATTCTTGAGAAAAATGACTGAAGTTTACAAATTATGCAATACAGAGTTAACTGTCAGCAACTTACGCTTTTGTATTATTATTACACTGAAATAAATGAAACAAGCAGTTTGTACTTACTTGGACGCAGTAGCTGCTGACAGGCGATGTCAGGAACCGGTGAGCTGTGTACTAGGCGATTTGCGATTGTGATTGCTATTGCCAGTTCCAAACCAACCTCCTTGTAGCTGAGAGACAATTAAACAATGCCGGAAGGTTAGATCTATGGTTATTGGGTACCCATGCCATGATGATGTAGAAATAATTTCCATTCATGTGAGGCCGAGGTCGTCTTCTTGGGTATTTATTCTTTATATCCACAGATGCATCGCGTTATATTGAATACAATAGATAGTGGGGTAGTAGTGGTAAAAAAAGTAGAAAAACATTATTAATTCCAGCTCAAATGGAACTAGTCGGTTTAGGTTCCTTCGGATTTACTCCCTGGAACCAGGGAATGGTTCCAGGAGTCCATTCGAAAGAACCGAACAAGGCCTTACCAGTTTGTCAAAAAAAAAACGATTCGGAACAAGGCCTTACACAGTTCGGTTGGGTAGAGTTCGGTTCGGTGATTGCTCCAAAGAAACGGTAAACAAATTAGAAGTGACGTTGAGTCATGAGGTTTCATAAGCAACACCATCAATGACCTGTCCTACATAAGATATTTTTAATTGAACAGCCAGCGCATGGTTCGATCGTTTGAGTTGGGTTTTGATTTAATCTCTGCTGCTGCCCTATCTCTTTTGTTCTTTCTTTCCTGTCTGTACTGAACCTTTTTTTTTCCTTAATCAATTCCAGTAGGGGTCTAAAAAAACCCCTCCTGTTTGTTAAAAAAAACAGCTTCCACGGTTCGATTTTGATGTACCCTAGACCTACTCTCTTAGTGGTTCAGTTGCGTGAATAACGTTCTTTCAAGTGAAACGGGCTACAGTGTAGTCTCAGGTTTTTTTTGCCCCTGGCTCTTGCTCACACAATGCACAACGGAACAGAGCTGCTACGTCCAGCTAGATTGCTGCCGGCCATCTTTGCGCTGATCTTGGTTCCTCTCCGGCGACCCGCTCAAACTCATCTCTAAGTACTCTAAGAAGAATCTAAGTAGAAAACGATAAGATAAATCTATATTCAGATACCTCCGTGCAGTCCACATTTGGCTGTATGTTTTCCGTGTTTATGTCTACTCATTTTTTTAAAAAAAAATAACAAAAGGGTCATCATGAGTAGTTCAGTTTTTTTCGTTTCAAATTTTGGTCGGCGTCTTTTCTATCGATAATGATACGACGAGGACATCCATCCTATCACTCCCATCCGGATGCACTCCTGCTAAAAAAATCCCCGTCCGCTCGTTCCACTCCCCACAGCGCCTCCATCCTGCGCATCCCCCACGGCGCCTCCGCTCGCCGCTGGTCGCTGCGCCTGCCGCTGGCCCCTTCTTCTCGTCCCCCGCCCGGCCAGAGCTCCCCACCGGCCCCTTCTTCTCGCCCCAGCCCGGCCAGAGCTCGTCGGCAACCACCTGCACCTGTGGCCGGCCCCTTCCTCCCGGCCGGCAAACAGCGCCATCGCTGGCCTATCCCCGCCATCCCCTCCGCCCACCTGCGACGATGACAGCACGCATCCCGGCAAAAAGCTCGCTGGCGGCCTGTCCGCACCGCCCCCTCCGCTCGCCTCCAGAAGGGGCCACAATGGTGCTACCCTCGGCCTGCCCATCCCCCGCTTGTGCTACGTCTTATGGAAGAAGAAGGGTGAAAAACGCATGTTGTAAGCCTATGTTTCAGGTGTTTTAGATGTTTCATAGGTATGTTACAAATGTTTCATAAGAATGTTGCAAAAGTAGATCGGGATGTTGCATATGTTGCAATGGTTGTACACGTCTATTGCAGCTTTGTTCCCAATGTTTCATCTATTTTCTCATACGTATGTTCCAAGTGTGTTTACTTGGATATTGCATATATTTCACATATATGTTGCAAGTGTTTTATCTGGATGTTGCGTATGTTTTACAATGGTTTTGAGGTGTTTTTGCAAGTGTTTCAGATGCATGTTTCAAGTGTTTTATCTGTCTTAAGACATTTGTTGTAAGTGTTGCATTTGGATGTTTTAAAAGTAGATCGGGTGTTGCACCTCGCTTCCTCCTCGCCTTCGGCTGCCTCGCCTCGGTGTCTTCATCTTCTCTCGGCACCGGCTGAGCATCCAAACTAGAGGTGTAGGTGGGCACTGCCCCCTCCCCTTCTTCTCGAAGCTAGCAGCGCGTCATGGGATGGTGGCACGGCTTGGGATGGCGGTGCGGCGGGGGACGGGCCACCGTGAGTTGTAGAGATACTATCCTTACATCCTACCAATATTCTAAAGTATCTCTACCTTTCTATCTCTATCTAATATTATATCTAACCGGACATGTTCCTATATACGGAAGTATATTTGGTTTCACAGTCTAAATGTAGTACATCAAATAATTTGATATCAAGAAAAAAGAAAGTAAAGAGAAATGTAAAATCAGAGTTAACCTAAGCATAGTTGTAGGTATGCAAGCAAACATTCTTGAAAACGTCTCGGCTGCGGAATGTGGTCGGGGTGATCCTTTCTAGTCGAAAGTGATCGCAGTTTCTGACAATTTCAGGAAGGCCGGGACGGCCTCGCCCAGGGCGGCCGCGTTGACCTCCCTATCCGTGAGCTTCTGTCGGCTCTTGGACTCGTACGCCGATGGTTCACCGAAGATCATGAGGCACCCTTTTGGGTCGGGATACGCATCCCTTTTTCCCTCATCGCCGGCGGATTCGGATGGCATGTCCATGCCGGTTGCCTTATAACCGCCCTTGAAGTAGCATTTGATGAGGTCGCACTCTTCAAGGGTGTGTTTGACCGGGCAAGCCGTGGTTGTGGCACTGGCATCTTGACTATCTTGTCGAAGCTGACATGGTTGAGCTTGCTAGTCTTTTGCTTGTGGACCCTGTCGACCACCATGACAAACTCGCTGTCGCGATGCCTCCAGCTGTGCTTCTTGCCTTTCCCTCGCCGATTGCGGTCCTTAGCCTCGTCCGTGGGTTCAGCGTGGGCCTTGCTCTTGTATTTGCAAAAGATTGCCCGACAGGCCTCCTCGCCGGAGGCATGGCTTGTAGCGAGGTCGAGCAGCTCCCGCGTCATCCGCGGCTTACTGCGTCTGAGCTCATGGACGAGTGCTTCATTGGTCATGCCGGAGATGAACGCTCCGATCACTGTCCGCATCCACGATGTCGGGAAGCTCATTGCACTGCTGAAAGGTCCTTGTTTGGTTTTGGTAATTGAGTGACAACCTTAGGTGGACTAATATGTGTTTGAGTGAGATACACAGGTGATTAGTCCATAGGTACTTGTGTGAGCAACTTATGCCATGACGGTGAAGATGGCTTGGATTTGTTGCAAGGCTCACACATGTGATGAAGGAGCTCATTGCATATGAGACATGACATGGAGTCATGTGATCAAGGTGGAGAAGATCAAGACAAGACTTGGCTCGACGGACCGGTTGCAAGAGTGAAGGGCAAGTTGAGTGATGACTTGGCGCCGATGGACCGAGGTAACGGTGAAGAGCAAGTGAAGTCAAGATCGATGAACCAATACTGGTCACGTGATGATATGTAGTGGATCATATCATTTGGTGTTTGGTTGGTGCATGTGTTGCATCGACATCGAAGGAGATGGAATGGAATGCGCAAGGCAAAGGTATATTTGTAGGGCATTTCATTTCACCGGTCAAAGGTTGTGTAGAGAAGTGCATGACCGTGTTTAGGATAGAAGGCCGTACTATTAAGAGGAGCAAACTTGTTTGCATATCGGTCATCTAGTGCCACTTGAGCGATCTAACTTTGCATACGTGTTAGGATTGAGTGGCGTGGTGAAAAGAGTGCTAATCCTTTAGAAAAATGTTTGTGAAAAGCTAACACATGTGCACAAAGTGTAGTTCACTTGGTAGTGTTGGCACATTTGCAAAGGAGAAGTCGAAAGGTAAAGAAAGGAGGCAAAACTAGGCTTTGGCTGCTGCCCTAGGGGCACCGCCCCTAGCTGTCCAGTGCACCGTCACCCTAGTGACGGTGACCGGCTGGGAGGCCAAGAGCAACGTGTTGCCCTAAGGGCACCGCCACTGGCTGTCCGGTGGCACCGCCACCCCTAGGGCGATGCCCACCTGGACTTAGCCGAGCGCAGCAGGAGCCGAGGTGGTCACCGGAAGTAACGGTGTACACCACCTTATGGAGGGCGGTGGCACCGCTGGGGCTGTACGGTGCACCGCCGCTTTTCGGCAGAAAGGAGGGGTTGCCGAGGGGGTCACCGTCTGGGCACCGCCATGCCTATGGCGGTGCACCGCCCCTTTTTACCCGAGACTGGTGACTTCATGGGGTTGGCCTGGGTGGTCACCGCAACCCCTAGGGCGGTGCCACCGCCACCCCTGTCTGGTGACCAATGGCTAGTTTCAAGCCGTTGGAATTCGACCGTTGGGAGGGGCACCGCCGTGTCCGGTGCCAGTAACCGCCGTGTCCGGTGCCCTCGCAGAAACCAGCAACTTTGCTCCAACGGCTCTGTCAACGAAATACGGTCGGTAGTCTACCTAGGGGTATGCCCAAGGTAGTAGATTATCGGCAGACAGATACGCAAGCTACAAACAAGATGGTGACGCAAGACAGACATGAGATTTTATCCAGGTTCGGCCGCCGTAAAGGCGTAATACCTACGTCCTGCGTCTGATTGTATTGCTGTATGTCAATGAGAGATGTTTTTTATAGGGGTCCCCTGCCCACCTTATATAGTCCGAGGGGCAGGGTTACAGATCTGGAAACTAATCCTAGCCAGTTACAATTGTCATAGGTGGCCGGATAAGGATTCCTATTCTAACCGACCAGGATCTTGCTTGACCTCCAAATCTGTCTTGATTCCTTGCGCGGGATTCCGAATAGATTGGCCGGGCCACACGTCGTCATCTAATGGGCCAGACCCCCTGATCCAGGCCGGCCCAAGCCTAGCTGTAAGGGTATAGGGGTTAATACCCTCACATGCTCTATTTGGCTTGGGGGCTATAAATAGAGGTGGAGCTTGGGCTTGGGTTGGCTGCTGAGCACCCTTAAGCCTTGGTGACTTGTGTAGGTGTGCTTGGGAGCCCTCTAACTCACTTGTGCTTGCAAGAGTGCGATCCAATTGTTAGTGAGTGTGATTCTAGTGCTTTGCATCGTGAGGTTGCATCGAGTGGCACTAGGTGATAGAGTTGCAAGCCGGTGGTGCTTGTTACTCTTGGAGGTTGCCACCTCCTAGATGGCTTGGTGGCTTGCGACTACGTTGAAGCACGCGAGAAGATTGCGCGGTGCTCCGGAGGAGGATTTGTGAGGGGGATTGTGCTCACCCCATGGGGATCACGAAGAGCAACTCTAGTTGAGCGTGTCATTGAGCTACCCTCACTTTCGGGGCAAGGTTCTTGCGGTGCCGAACGTGCGGGCTTGGCGGGTGATGCCAATTAGCCGCTGAACCACCAAGTGAGCGGTCGACACAACAGGGACGTAACTTGGTGGCAACCAAGTGAACCTCTGGAGAAAATCACCGTGTCAACATTGTCTTCATAATCTTCTCGGTGGTTTGCATTTCGTGAAACACAAGCTTGTATTACTTTCATTTACATTGTGCTTGTGTAGTTGCTCTTGTGACTAGCTTAGCTTTGTAGCTTGCTAGTTGCCTTCTTGCTTGTGTAGCATAGAAGTAGCTCCCTTGCGTGGCTAATTTGGTTTTAGTAACCTTGTTAGTCACATTGCTTAGCTTGTGTAGCTAAGTAATTTACGCTCTCTAATTTGGCTTGTGTAGCCTTGTTATTGAGCATTGCTAGTGAGCTTAGGGGCTTTAGTGCTTTTGCTTCACTAGTTGTGTAGGAGCTCCCTCGGTTGTGTGAAGTACTAGTGCATAGGTTTGTGTGACCTTGCTCTATAATTAATTAGATGAGCTCTAGCTAGCCCGGCACCTTTGTTGCCTAATTAGGATCTTAGTGCTTGTGAACTTAGATAGAGGGGTGTAGTCTTGGCTAGACCAATAGTTTTAATTCTGCATTTATTTCGGTTAGCCGACGTGATTAATTTTAGAAAGGACTATTCACCCCACCTCTAGTCCACCATCTCGACCCTACAACTGCTTGGAAAAGCGGTGGATGTACTCGCACAGAGTCTCTCCCACTTTCTGCTTGCAGGCTTTGACATCCTAGGAGTTCCCAGGTGAAAGGTCCTAATGGCTAGAGGGGGTGAATAGCCTATTAAAAACTTCTACAACAACACTTAGCAAACTGGTTAGACAAATATGAGGCGAAGCAAGTGTTGCGCTAGCCTACTAAAAATGCAAGCCACCTACCACAATTCTAGTTTCTATAGTTTCTATCCACACAATGGCTATGTCACTACACTAAGTTAGTGTGTTCTCAAAGGTTAACTAAAGAGCCACACTAACCAAACTAACAAGCTCTCACAACTAGCTACACTAAAGAGCTTGACAACTAGTTTGCGGTAATGTAAAGAGAGAGAGAGAGAGAGCAAGATGGTTATACCGCCGAGTCGAGGAATGGACCAATCAATCACAAGAATGAATACCAATGAAGACCAATCACCTCGGAATCAAATGATGACACAATGATTTTTACCGAGGTTCACTTTCTTGCCGGCAAGCTAGTTCTCGTTGTGGCGATACACTCACTTGGAGGTTCACATCGCTAATTGGACTTCACATGCCAAACCCTCAATAGGGTGCCACACAACCAACACAAGACTGAGGACCACACAAGCCACGAGCAATTTACTAGAGAACCTTTTGGCTCTCCACCGGGGAAAGGTCAGGAACCCCTCACAATCACCACGATCGGAGCCGGAGACAATCACCAACCTCCGCTCGACGATCCTCGCTGCTCCAAGCCATCTAGGTGGTGGCAACCACCAAGAGTAACAAGCGAATCCCGCAGCGAAACACGAATACCAAGTGCCTCTAAATGCAAACACTCAAGCAATGCACTTGGATTCTCTCCCAATCTCACAAAGATGATGAATCAATGATGGAGATGAGTGGGAGGGCTTTGGCTAAGCTCACAAGGTTGCTATGTCAATGCAAATGGCCAAGAGAGTGAGCTCGAGCCGGCCACATGCCTTTAAATAGAGCCCCAATGAAATAGAGCCATTGGGCTCCTCTGTCCAGCGAAACACGGGCTGACCAGACGCGCCGGTCAGGTTGACCGGAATGATGGACCCCTACGTCGGTCGCCCGATGCTTTCCACGTGGCTCCTCATTTGAATCTACACCACGCTGATCTCAATGGTCATCGGTGCACTTAAGTTGTGACTCGGACAGCGCTACAGTGTAGGACCGGACGCACCAACACCTGGCAGTCCGGTCACTTCCTAGTAAGCATCCAGAGAAAGTTTTTCGCAATCGGACGCGTCTGGTCACGCCTGACTAGACTCACCCAGCATCCGGTCAACACACAGACCAAACTCCCGAGCACCACGTCAGTAGGACCGGACGCTGAACAATGTTCAGCCAGAGTCCGATCACTTTTCTTCTTAGAGTTCGGTCAGTCTCTGCTGACTTACCGACGCCTAGGGTTGGCCACTGGACGCGTCTGGTCCCACGGGGACCACGTCCGGTCCCCTTGCAAAACCCTGTCTTTTGTTTCGGTGATCAAGACTCTCCACCGGTGAAGTTTCGAACCCTTGCTTCCAAGTGCTAAACACAATGTGTATCACCTTTGTGCATGTGTGTTAGCATATTTTCACAATCATTTTCAAGGGTGTTAGCACTCCACTAGATCATAAATGCATATGCAATGAGTTAGAGCATCTAGTGGCACTTTGATAACCGTATTTCGATATGAGTTTCACCCCTCTTAAATAGTACGGCTATCGAACCTAAATGTGATCACACTCGCTAAGTGTCTTGATCACCGAAACAAAATGGCTCCTACCACTTATACCTTTGCCTTGAGCCTTTTGTTTTTCTCTTTCTTCTTTTCCAAGCCCGAGCATTTGATCACCATGGTCACACCACCATCTTGATTATCTCCATCCTTGCTCACCACTTGGAATGTGCCACCTATCTCATAATGACTTTGATGAACTAGGATAGCACATAGGGTTTCATCAATTCACCAAAACCAAACTAGAGCTTTCACCAGGGCGCACATACGTGCCCTGGAAATTCCCTATGAAGACGCACTTGAAGTCTGCCCACGAGTGGATGCTATCCGCGGGGAGATGCTCGAGCCATGCTTGGGTGCTTTTCATGAGGTAGAACGACAAATATTGGATGATGAAGAGATCGTCATCCACCCCGCCTGCTTGACAGGCGAGCCAGAAGTCTAGCAGCCATACGTCGGGATTGGTATCTCTAGAGTATTTGACGATGTTCGGCGATGCGTGGAACCACAACGGGAACGGCGTCTACCGGATCCTCCCACGAACGCCTATGGGCCGCAAGCGTCCGGGCTCAGACTGCGCTGAGCATCTTGGATCCTAGGGTGTCTGCCATGGTTGTTCAGGTCGCTGTCACCATAGTGCAATAGGTCCCTACCCACTGAGTCTGGCCTAGGGCATCTGGCGCCTTGAACCGGGCGAGCATTGTGGTTCCCGACATAGTGGCAGCGCGCTAGGGATGGCTCTCGCTAGCACGCTGCCATTCGTCGCCGTGCCAGAGTATGCTTGGTGCATGGTACCCCTCAGGGGCGCCACGCATGGAGAAGATATGCATGAGGCTAGCCTCGAGGTGTCGCCTCTCCACAGAGCTTTGATCTTGCTATACCACTGTGGTCTCTAGCAGGTCTCGCAGCTCCTTGTGGATGCACTTTCCTTCGTCGGTCGAGGGTTCAGGGGCCAATTGCAAGATCATGGTGGCCGCCACGACATTCTGGCTAGCTTGAGCGAAGATGGGCGTCTCCCTCTTGCCTTATTGGATTTGGTCGTATACGTAGCGTGCCCACGTCCGTGTGCCCTCAGCGTCGAGGTGTTACTGGCTAAGGCATTCGTCGTCGCGGTGTTCATCAGCCTGCTCAGGTTCACGGGCCCTGGCTTGTTCTAGGTGCTCCTACTCATACTCCAGCCTGTTCCCCTAGGGTGCATGGAATCGGATAGGCATCGTCCTCTGCGCCTCCTACCGCTGCCACCCCATACTCTAAGAGGTGCAACATGTTGCATTCTCTTGACGGATGACAGCTCCCCTCGGAATCAGACTCGAAGTTCGTGTTCCCTGGGGTCTAAGACTAGGAGGTCATAGACAGACTCTAGATCCCACTCCATCATCCCCACAAACCCCGAAGGGGCTCGGCATCGTCGTAGGGCCGTTGCGCCTGGCAAGCTCTCACTCGAAGAGTAAGATTGCGTCCCTCATGTCGGAGGGCAGCGTAGTGCAGGGGTCCCAGAATTCACCTTTGGTGGCATAGGCCCACTCCCGGAGAGCTGGGCAAAGGCGTTCGCCAGCACGTCGAAAATGTGTCGGCTTTGCCCTGGCATCAGAGTCGACGATCGTGGGACCGGCACGGCCGATCCATGATCAGGCATTGGGATATGTGGCGAGGCCGCATTCCCTTTGTTGAGGCATAGCTGACCCAAGTGATCGACTATGAAGTCTAGATCCCCAAAGCGCAGGGCTTGGCCTGGGGAGAAGACCATTAACGGGTGCTGGCCCGTCGACGTCGACAAACTCGAGGCTTTCGAAGTGGATGCGGCCAACGGGGGCTGCACCAAGAGCAAGTCTAACATAGGTGCAGGGAGCCATCGCTTCCTTCTCAACAATGAGAGTGCGCGACTGCCCCCTACCTGGCGCGCCAACTGTCGGTGTTTTGTAGATCGACTAGTGAATTTATATGAAAGTCGTGCTGCTCTAGGAAGATGATGGTAGCATCCAAAAGACACGAGGAGTTATACTGGTTCAGGCCGGAGCCCTACGTCTAGTCTCAGAGATCATCGAGTGCGTGTTCCTCGCTTGAATGCTCTAAAGTTCTTACAATGGGGGGTGCATGAATGGTGGAAGAGGTAGGAGAGCTAGAGCTAGGAGATGGACTGCCCAAATGAAAGCTTCGAGAGTCTGGAGATGAAGATGTTCCGGTAAGGGTGCCCTGGCTACCCGTATATAGAGTCCTGGGGCCAGGTCACATACAAAGAAGAAGGTTCTCCCGATCGAGGGGTCATGAGCCTGAGGGAGGGGGCCTAGCTAACTTGGCTTGCAAGTAGCGATGTCTTGTGGTGCTTGTCCCGGCGTGGCTGTTGTCATGGGCTTATGCCCATGTCGCGGCATGGTGTAGCGTGGTGCCACAGTGCTAGTCATGGTGGCACTGTGGGCACGGTGCGTGTTTTGCTAGCCATCCTATGCGGCGTGGTCTCACTGTGGCCTCATCATCGCCTCCTGATCATCTGGGGGCATCGTACAGGAGCTGGTAGCTGCCCCTCGGATTGCTGATCGCCTTGCTGCCTATGGCCATGATCCCGAGCTTTGGGGTCGTGGCCCTTGTTGGCTTGGATGGCCTCCTAAGTCAAGGCCACCGTCATGGATCCCATCCCGTAGTGGGTGGAATTATACATATGTCTCGTCGGAGCCGTATTTGGATGGTGGGTCTCTGTACTGGCCGTCACCGCTTGGCGATGTTGTCTTGTCATCGCTGCGTGGCGCAGGAATGGCATCTAACCGGACTGTTGTCCCATCGGTCCTTGTGGGGTCAGTGCGGCATGCCTGCTCTTGTCAAGCAGGCGCGCTTGGTGGTACTCGATCTCTCCCCGTTCCTCCTAGGGGTCGGGACGGCGGGAGGTCGTGAGTTGTTGCGTGGCGTGCGGCTAAGGCAGAGGGAAGGGGTCATGGCCATCCCATGCTTTAGTGCTTGCCTAGCCCGCGTAACTCTACTATGCCTCGATCGTTTGGGCTCATACTAGCTGGCGTACCGTGGGCCGTCCGGGCAACTAACTAATCAGTGTCTTGAGATACCCGGGGTATCATAACCATGACAGAGGTGCTGCTCCTCGCCGTAGCACCACCAAAGGTGATGCTGCTCCTTGGCCAGATCCGCCATGCTGCCACCTCGAAGGAGAGAGAGAGAGAGAACTCCTTGGCTAGATCTACCGCTGGAGGAGCTTGAGTGAGAGGGAGGAGCTCCTTGGATAGATCCGCCACCGAAGGAGCTCAAGGGAGAGGGAGGAGCTCGTCAGCCAGATCCACCGCGTGGGAGGAGCGCCGCCGCCTCTGGCCACCGGCGCCAGGTGCACGCATGAGGCCTCCGCCGCTACCGCTAGGAGAGAAGAGAGAGTAGAGGGAGAGAACACACACACAGAGAGAGAGAGAGAGAGAGAACACCGCCGATGGGAGCTGAGAGAACGAGAGAGACAGTGGAGAGAAAAGGGACGATGAGGCCTCCAAACCCTAACTCGGCTATATATACGTAACATGGCTAACGGGCCTTGTGGGCATATTTGGGCCTCGGGTTAATTTTCCGAGACGGGCCTCTTAAGAGCACCGCCGCTGAAAATGGTCTCCATTTTCGGAGGCGGGTTCCGCCTCTGTAAATACATTTTAGGAGGCGTGCAATATCCGACTGCCTGCGTAAATAAAACATATGTCTCTATAGATCCATTTTGTGAGACAGGCAATGGTGACCGCCTCTATAAATAAATTGTCCTGTCTCCAAAAATCCTTAGGTATTTTATTAGACGGTTGCATTTAGTGACTGTTTGCGTTAATGTTTGGGCAGTGCCTCGCAAAATTATTTTTGTAGTAGTGGTTCACACTACTCCATAAGTTATTATCGTTCATTGTTGATAATTAGCATTAGGTCTTCGGGTAAACAAGACAATGTTCATGAAGGCGAGTAGATGGCTACACGCAACTAGTGCATAAGTTATTATAATTCATTCTTGATAATTAGCATTAGGTATTCGTGTAAACAAAACAATGTCGTTGAAGGCGAGTAGATGGCTAGATGCAACTAGTACATAAGTTATTAGAATTGATTAATATATATGGTTCTGCATCTGGTCTAGTTAGTTGGAAACTTTCCTCTTCCTCCTTCCCCCGAGTGCCCCCAACGGGAGGCTCGGGGCGACCGCGCCGGCATCGAGCTTCCCCCCTCTCGGCCTCCCCTCGGGCCACCGTCACCGCCCTCCGGCGTGTGGTGGCGGCGCCCAGCAGCGGTCCACTAGAAAGTGGCGCCCATCCGCACCTCCCCTTCCCTCCCCCTCGCACCTCTACCCCTCTCCCTCCACCCCCTTCACCTTCGGCGACAACCGACGGTGGATTGCCGGATCTGTTCCCCCAGGGGCCATATCTGTCGCCTGGTAGTGCCCAGGTCTACCGTGTGCCCCTCCTCAATGGCGGTTGGCAGCGGCTTCGTCCAGGAAGCTGGAGGCGGGACTAGGGCTGCATGCTTGTGCATCGGTGGCCGGATCTGTGGTGGTGCACAGTCCTACCGCACGCCCCTCCTCGACGGTGGCCGATGGCAGCTTTGTTCGGGCGGCCGGATGCGGGACTAGGGCTGCGTGCTTGTGCATCGGCGGCCAGATCTGCCATCTTGTGGTGCCTAGGCCTACCACGTGCCTCTTGTTGATGGTGGCCGGCAGCGGCTTCGTCCGGGCGGCCAGAGGCGGGACCTGGGGCTGCATGCTTGTGCATCGACGGCTGGATTCGCTCCTCTACGGCGGCTGCTCACCCATGTGGTCGTTGTCATCCGTGGTTCCTGCCATGTCGTCGGCTCATGGTGGACTTCCTCACTGTGCTTGTGTGTGCCTTGTTTCTACTAGCTTTGGTATGTCATGCAGCTCTTGACATTGTCGTTGTCGTCTGGCTTTCAGTAGCAGATGTTCAGCCGCTATCGTTCTCTGGCGGATACTTTGCCGCCATTGTCATTGGTCTCCTCTCTGGTGCTTTGCTGCCAAGAGTGTCCTTGGCCGCTCCACTCTGCGGATACTTTGTCGTCGTATGGGGTGTCTTCGCTTCTTCTTCGGTGGATACTTGGCCGTCGGTGGAATCTTTGGCGGATGCTTTGCCACCGTTAGCTCTTTAGTCCCCTCTCTGGTAGATGCTTTGCTACCGAGAGCATGCGAGCCCACTTCTTGGCTAATACTTGGCAGCCGTGGTCGCTTGGGCTTCGCGGGCAGATACTTTGCTGCCATTGCTGCTGGTTGCTCCTATGCCTTCTATGTGTGGATGCTTTGTCGCCATGGCTTTGTCTATCTTGTAGGCAACCTTTGTGTTGATCTCTTTTATTGCAGGCTCACAGTTGTTGGTCTTGGGTATTGAGGGCACAATCACTCTTTCTTCTTCTTTTTTCTTGTTCTTATGTTTATTGCAGGTTACTCACCACTAGCTTGGTGGTTTGTAATCTGTGCTACGAGGGTTCTCTCATAGCTGTCACTCCTCATAATGAAAAACGGGTTATATTCCCTGGTTGTGAAAAAAAATCTGGCTCTGCCTCTCTCTCATAAGTCAGAACTGAAGGTGAGAAAGTGTCTCGATCGGCCCTTGATCCATCGAGTTTGAATAATTTATTTGGTCTTCAACTATACCCGGCGGTGCTCAAATAAAGCTGTCCAAACTAGCTAGAAAGTATCAGATGAACTCCATTCCTCACACTAAGGGTATTCATTGGCAAAGTAGAGAGGAAGAGAGGGAGAGAGAAGAAGAAGAAGATGGCCGCCACATCATTCCTGCTCACCATGGAGAGGCTCTTTAAGCTGGACACTGTTACTCGTATGGCCAGTGTGGAGCTGTGGGTGCTGCTGACGACGCTGCTGCTGGTGGTGAGGTTCCTCATCGACTTCAAGGGGCCATGGTTCGGGAACCTGTTATGTACGACGTATAGGAATATGAAGTAAAGAATCAAGCCACAGAGGAGACACACGATTTAACGTGGAAAACCCCTCCGATGTGAAGGGGAAAAACCACGGGCACCAGCCAGCAACAATCTCACTATCTCAAGAGTTTTGGGTTACACGCCTATGGCGGCTTACAAGAGAATCAAGTCTCCACGAAACCCTAGCAAGGGTGTATATACCGTACCGTACCGCGGGGGGCTCCGCCCCCCGCACCCCCCGAGCACAGGGGCGAGACCTGATGGGCCAGCTTCAGACTCCGCTACGCTCCGGCCCAAGCCTCCGGCGACGGGCCTCCGCTTCGCTCCGTCAGAAGCCTGGCCTATATCTTGGAGTGAATTTGGAACAACTCCAACAAACTCCACCTTGAGACAAATTCATCTTGTATCATAAATCAACCCTTCATCCTGAACATAACAAAGATAGAAAACCACTGGTGCCAACAATAGTCTCTTGGACTATCCAATTAAACCAACTAAGCTTGAGCACAGCTCAAACTTAGCAACAGGAATAGGCTTTGTCATCATATCAGCAGGATTATCATGAGTACTAATCTTGCATACCTTCAGCTTACCTTCTTCAATCACATCACGCACAAAATGATACTTGATATCTATGTGCTTAGTTCTCTCATGGAACATCTGATCTTTAGTGAGGTAAATTGCACTTTGACTGTCACAGTGCAAACTTATGCAAGATTCAACTCCACAAAGCTCAGCGTACAAACCTTTCAGCCAAATTAATTCTTTGCACGCTTCACAAATAGCCATATATTCTGCTTCAGTAGTAGACAAAGCAACAACTGACTGTAAAGTAGCCCTCCAACTCACAGCACAACTGCCAACAGTAAACACATAACCTGTAAGTGATCTTCGCCTGTCCAGATCAGCAGCATAATCAGAATCCACATAGCCAATAAGACCCTTATCAGTTCTTCCAAACTTTAAACAGGAATCTGCTGTGCCTCTGAGGTACCTGAAAATCCACTGAACTGCCCTCCAATGTTCTTTGCCAGGATTAGACATATATCTACTAACAAGACTCATAGCATATGACAAATCTGGACGAGAGCAAACCATGGCATACATCAAAGACCCAACAGCACTAGAATAAGGAACCCTTGACATGTATTCAATCTCTGCATCTGTACTAGGACACTGAGCAGCTGACAACTTAAAGTGAGGTGCAATAGGGGTACTAACAGCCTTAGCATTTTGCATATTGAAACGCTGAAGAACTTTCTTGATATAATTTTGTTGACTAAGAAATAGCAAACCAGATTTTCTGTCTCTACTAATTTCCATACCAAGAATTTTCTTAGCACTACCAAGGTCTTTCATATCAAACTCACTACTCAATAGCTTCTTTAACTTAGTGATTTCAATCTTACTCTTGGCAGCAATCAGCATATCATCAACATATAACAGCAAATATATAGGTGATCCATTAACATGCTTGATGTAAACACAGCTATCATACTTAGATCTTTTAAAACTGTGTGCTAACATAAATGAATCAAACCTCTTATTCCACTGACGAGGGGACTGTTTCAAACCATACAAGGATCTCTTCAACTTGCACACATATTTTTCCTTGCCAGGCACTATGAACCCTTCTGGTTGGTCCATGTATATGTCCTCCTCAAGCTCTCCATGCAAAAACGCAGTCTTCACATCTAACTGCTCAAGCTCAAGATCATGTGAAGCAACAATACTAAGGAAAGTACGAATTGAACTGTGTTTTACCACTGGAGAGAACACATCATTGTAGTCAACACCCGGAATTTGACTGTAGCCTTTAGCAACTAACCTTGCCTTATATTTTGGAGGCTCGCTTGGAGATAAACCCTCCTTTCTCTTGAAGATCCATTTGCAGCTGATGGTCTTCTTATTTTTAGGCAAAGGTACAATCTCCCATGTACTGTTCTTCTCAAGAGACTGCATCTCCTCATGCATAGCTGAAATCCAATTCTCAGTATCACCACAACGAATAGCTTCTTTATAGGTTGCTGGCTCATGAACATTCTCCACCTGTTCAGCACAACTCAAAGCATAGTAAGACAAATTACACTCTTCAATAAGACGTTTAGGAGGTGCAATTGTCCTTTTTGACTTGCGTTGAGCAATAGGTAAATCCTCCTCTAACTGCAAAATAGGAGGAGTTTGCTGAACATCATCATGAGCATCATACTCAGCAACATCATTATCATGGTCACCATGCTCATCAACAGGCTCCACCTGCACACCTGTATCATCATCAACATGCTCCACCTGCATGCGCATACGCTGCAGCTCTTTTTCTGGAACATGATCTGAGGGCAAACTGTCAGTAAACATCACAGATTCATTGAAAACAACACTCCTGCTCATAAAAGTCTTTCCTGTTTCAGGATTCCATAATTTATAGCCTTTGACTCCCGAACTATAACCAAGGAAAAGACACTTAACAGCTCTAGGCTCTAATTTTCCATTATCAACATGAGCATAAGCAGTGCATCCAAAAACTTTCAACTGTGAATAATCAGCAGGCGTACCAGACCATACCTCAATGGGAGTTCTTTTATTTAGTGGAATAGAAGGCGACCTGTTTATCAAGTAACAGGCAGTATTAGCAGCTTCAGCCCAAAAATGCTTGCTCATCCTGGCATTAGACAGCATGCAACGGGCCTTAGATATGATGGTTCTGTTCATGCGTTCGGCCACACCATTCTGTTGTGGAGTATGGGGTATGGTGTGATGCCTAACAATGCCTTCCGATCTGCAATAATCATTAAATTCACGCGAACAAAATTCTCCACCATTATCAGTACGAAGCAATTTTACCTTCCTTTCAGTTTGCCTTTCTATCATTACTTTCCAGTCCTTAAAAGCAGCAAAAGTATCATCTTTCTGTTTCAGAAAATAAGGCCAAACCCTTCTAGAGTAATCATCAATAATTGTAAGCATGTAACGAGCACCACCAAGTGAGGACTTACGGGAAGGACCCCATAAATCAGCATGAACATAATCAAGAGTACCTTTAGTGGTGTGAACAGAAGTGTTGAAATGTACCCTTTTATGCTTCCCGAAAATACAATGCTCACAAAACTTTATTTTACTCGAAGTGCAGCCATCCAGCAGGTTTCTCTTCATCAATTCTGCCATACCATGGTGACTCATATGTCCCAAACGCATATGCCAAATGTTAGTTTTACTAGGTTCATCATTAGTAACAGCAGCAACAGCGGAATCAGAACCAGGTAAAGTACACCCTCTAAGGACATATAACTTTGCAGAATTAAGATCACCTTTCAAGCAAACAAGAGAACCTTTTGATACCTTCAGAACGCCATCTGAACCGGAATATTTGTAACCTTCTGCATCAAGCGTGCTCAATGAGATAAGATTTCTGGACATCCCTGGTATATACCTGACATTTTTCAGCGTGCGTGTCATGCCATCATCAGTCTTGATCTGAACTGATCCAATCCCCACAATGTCACACGGGTTATCATCTCCCATCCGCACAACATCCCCTTTCTGCACAGGCTTATACGAGCTAAACCAATTTCTGTTAGTGCAAATATGAAATGAACATGCGGAATCGAGAATCCATTCATCATGACCAGCAACACAACCAGCAAATACTACCAGACAATCTCCAGAATCATCATCAGACGCAAGCAGCAGCAACAGAGACCTTACCAGCCGACTTTTGTTTCCTCTTCTCCTTATTCTGTACTTTTCTGCAATCCTCAACATTATGATTTGTCAGCTTGCAATAAACACAGAACTTTTTATTACCATGCGGCTTGGACTTTGAACGGCCTCTCCTTTCGTAGTTCTTTCTACCATCATTGCCATCATTGGAGGATCTGTTTTCAGTTCTGCCTCTCACATGCAAAGCATCGCCCTTGGAGGACGACGTTCCGTCATTCTGCACCATGCCTCTCATCTTCTCCCTAGACTGGAGAGCCTCATAAACTTCCTTTAGGGTTAGTTCATCACGGCTCAAAAGTATGGTGTCACGAAAATTTGCATACGAATTTGGCAAAGAACATAGCAGTAAAAGACCTAAGTCCTCATCATCATACTTCACCTCCATCGACACTAGGTCGGCGACGATCTTCTTGAATTCAGCGATGTGGCTCATCACTGAATCCTCCTCCTTCATCTTCAGGGTGAACAGCTTCATCTTCATCTGCATCTTACTGGTTAGATCCTTGGACATACAGATCGATTCCAGTTTCAGCCATAGTTCTGCAGCAGTTTTCTCTTTCAGACACTCCTGCAAAATATCATTATGAAGATGCAACTGAATTAGGGCGAGCGCCTTCTGATCCTTGCGGATCTCTTCTGGAGTCCACTCGGCCTTCCTCTTTCCGAAACTATCCAGCGCCTCATCATAGTCATGAGTCTGCGCCAGAATCCCCCGCATCTTGACTTGCCATAGCGAGAACCGTGTGTCGTAGTTCAGCAGCGGAAGATCGAACTTCATCGACGTCGTCATGAACCCTAACAGCAACCAAAGCTCTGGTACCACTTGTTATGTACGACGTATAGGAATATGAAGTAAAGAATCAAGCCACAGAGGAGACACACGATTTAACGTGGAAAACCCCTCCGATGTGAAGGGGAAAAACCACGGGCACCAGCCAGCAACAATCTCACTATCTCAAGAGTTTTGGGTTACACGCCTATGGCGGCTTACAAGAGAATCAAGTCTCCACGAAACCCTAGCAAGGGTGTATATACCGTACCGTACCGCGGGGGGCTCCGCCCCCCGCACCCCCCGAGCACAGGGGCGAGACCTGATGGGCCAGCTTCAGACTCCGCTACGCTCCGGCCCAAGCCTCCGGCGACGGGCCTCCGCTTCGCTCCGTCAGAAGCCTGGCCTATATCTTGGAGTGAATTTGGAACAACTCCAACAGAACCCGCGCAGGACGATCGTTGTCCTCATCCTGGAGACACTGAACCAAAACATGGTGATCTACACCATGGGACTGATGCAGCTATCGGGCGCGAGGAAGGTGAACGACTACTTCCAGGTGTGGGCGGTGCTGCTGGTGACCCTGCAGTACAGCGTCAAGATCGGGCGCCCCTACACCAGGTCCAAGCAGGTCCCGTTGCTGGACCTCATGTCCTCCTTCTGGTCAGCCAATCTCCTCCGGGTGCAGACCTTCTACCTCCTCAGGTCCCCCCTCTGGACGATCTGGTCCCTCAACGCAGTTCGCATCATCGTGCTCTTCACCAGCACCGGTAAAGGAGAGACAAATAACCAAGAGAGCATGAGGCTGGTGACCGACTACATGAGCTACGAGGACACTCTCTCTACCAGTACCAGTACCAGTACCCTTGATGAGCAGGAGCAGAATAAGAAATCCGCCATGACCATGAGCGGGTACAAGTACCTGGTGTATGGCGAGCACCGCGTGCTTAAGGAAGTCCAAGAGGGCAGCAAGCGGGAGGGAAAAAGAACACTATCTTCGTGTTTCAGGAAAAGGAGACAGCAAGTAAAAAGTGAGAGCAGCAGCAGCTACAAGATTGAATTGAAACCAGATGGAGTCCACAAGGAGCAGCTCGTGACCATAGAGACGATATGGAAGGACGACAACGGCAGCGGGTTGCTGGGAGCGGGAGATGCAGCAGGCCATCGCAGGGACCTGTGCCTGTCGTTCGCGCTGTACAAGCTGCTGCGCCGTGGGTTCTACGATCTCCCGATACACGAGCACGAGAAGGGTCGGGAGGCGGGGAAGAAGAAGATGAGGAGGCTCGTCTTCGACTACGTCCTCTGGAACACTGACACGGGCCGCCTGAACACCGAGAGGTCTTTCCGCATCACGGGGGAGGAGCTGTCCTTCCTCCGAGACCTGTTCTACAGCAAGCACGCCACCGTGTTCGCTGGCGGGCTCTGGGTACCACTCCGGAGCCTGCTGCTGTCGCTGTGCCTGGCCACGGCGACGGGGTACATCGCCTACCCTGCCCGGTACATCCCCGAGAGGATGGATCCAGCAGACCGGAACAGGATCACGCACGGCGTGTTCATCACCCGCCTCATGGTCGGCATCATCGTCCTCAAGGAGATGCTGGAGATTGTTCTCTACCTGTGGTCACGCTGGGCCAAAGTCCTGATGCTGTGCATGTACGCCCAGCTCCAGCATCGGCGCCCGGTGGTGGAGGCAGCCATGAGGTGGTTCGTGCTCTGTGTCCGGGCCTTCTCCTCTTGCTTGCTTTGGCTTTGTCGTCGTTTCTGTTTCTGCTGCAAAGCCAAGCAGACGACGACGGTCCGTCAGCAGAACCTTCTGGTGGAAGTGCATGGGACCGCCGGCCTGGACGATCACATCAAGGTTGCGACATTGAATCAGATCAGAGTCAGATGCTTGGACGACAGTGGCGGAGAAGGGATAGCGATTCATAGCTACTTCTCAAACGCCTTCGGATCATCCAAATCCAATACGAGTCAGCAGAAGGTGGTGTGGCCACGTGACCTCAAAGAGGTAGACACCCACATCATACTGGTGTGGCACATCGCAACCAGCCTCTGCGAGATCTACTGTCTCAACGAGGTCAAGCGGCTCCAGGCTGCCGGGCGGCGTCCGCAACCGTTCCTTCGCCGCCCCCGCACGAGGAGACCAAAGGGACCGTCAGCAGCGGCATCACCGGCTCAACAGCACGACGACGATGACGGCTCGTCTGAATCCGCATGGTCTGAGCACTACTCGACTGCAGTCACTCTATCCAACTACTGTGTGTATCTGGTAAGCAAGGCGCTGGTGCCGGATAATCGCCTCGTTGCCCGGAAGGTCCTTGGTGAGGTGATCCGAGAAATCGACTACGTCGTTGGTGGGGACGATAAGCCATGGGAGAAGCTTCTTCGATCCATTAAACTGGAAGATGTATACAACCGCCTTATGAAGACGGTCGACAAGCCCTGCAAGAACACTGATCACCGTCGTCAGGGAAGGAGCCCTGCCCCTGCTGACGTGGAAGAAGCAGCAACGCCACCAGATGATGATCATCATCAAGTGGACGACGACGACGAAGAAGAAGAAGAAGAAGGCGACGACTACGAAGATCTTGACATTGGGTGTTCCTTAACAAGGATGGGTGCAGTGCTTGGAAAGGAGCTGACGGAGGTGTACCGTGGCGACGCAGCAGGCCTCTGGACGGACCTGGCCAACTTCTGGACGGGGTTCCTCATCCACCTGGCGGCCAACACTGGAGCGGCCAAGCACTGGCGGCATCTCGCCGGCGACAGCGAGCTCATCACACACCTGTGGGCGCTGCTTATGCACGCCGGCTATTGTGAGAACGCCGTCCACGGCGAGCAGGGCCTAGACCAGGAGGGCATCCCGGATATCAACCAGCAAGCCGCCAACTCATGAAATTAAATTATTATTATCAGTAATAGATACGAATGCTAGCTTGGGCTGCGCGCCAATGCATCCGTGTGTTCGTATGTTTCTTCTGCCTTTTCTTTGGTATATATGTTGATCGTACTGTCATTGTTTCAATTTATCAATTTTTAATATTTATGTGTGTGAATGAAATTTCAGATCGGTTTATACATTCAATAAAAAACGAAGTAATCTTCACATAGCAATCCATATAAAGTCATGCCTCGAACTACCCCTGTTCCTTTTCTAGCTAGCTATGTACGGATCAGAGCATACTGTTGGGAACTTGGATGGAGGTTGAATGTTGTCTCTCTTCTGCTGTACACGGTACGAGAGCATGTGCGCTTAAGAAAAAAAAATTACGGCCCTGTTCGTTTCGCAGAAGTTTGACATATGTTGCTGCTTATGCTGGAATTACGTTTTCTTTTAGGAGATTGATGGGTTGGCCATTGAAATAGCCATGCCCACGAACAATCATATATTGTATAACAATACTACACTTCCACTCAAGAAGATGGCTCGTCCCAGGGATCCTCTAGCTGCACCACCAGTCCCCCTAGCTCCTCATGCCACGGTCTCGCTGGCAGTGAAGAGGAGTGAAGACCTTACTTCATCTAGTCTAGACACATACTAGTTAGGGTTTAGTTGATTAAGGGTGTGTTTGGTTTCAGGACAAGGGTGGGTGGGATATAGATATCCATGGATTTGAGAACAGGGTCTTTTCCCTGTATGCCATTATAAAGGTTTCAAATTCCATATGTGTCATTGTTGACGCAAAGATAGGTCACACCACAAGTGCTACAAGGGACACGGTTATGAGCCGCGGAGGCTAGAGTTCGCTGTAAGGGACCGTGACGCCTAAGATGGGGTGAATTAGGCAACTTAAAACTCTAGCTCTAAACTAAGGCCTCTAATTTCACATAGTCAAAACATATACAAGAAAGTAATCTATCTAGATATGCTACTACGATTTTGCTAGGTGTGTTGCTATCTCTACCACAAAAGAATTATGCAACCTAGGTACCAAACCTATCAACTAGCCTATCACTATGCTAGGAAAGTAAAGCACAAACCAAGATTGCAATGTAAATGCGGAAGCTAAAGAGTAAGGTAGAGATATGCAAACTCCCGTCGACGACTCCAGTATTTTTACCGAGGTATCGAGAAGCGTGCAAGCTTCCCCCTAGTCCTTATTGGAGCCCCTCGCAAGGGCCAAGCTCCCGGTCGGGTAACTCCATGGATAGCCCCGGGCCTTCCCCACGCGCAAGTGGGTCTCCGGTGTGCCTTCTGGCAAGCCTCTCCCGGACCGCTCCCCGCCGTTTTCACTATCAAGCTTGCGGCCGAACTGCCACGGGCCTTGTTCCCTTTGGTACACAGTGGCGGCCACACCACAAACGCGGTTAGTGTGATCTCGCAAGACTACAAGCCCCTCCGATGTACAATAATGGTACGTGCAAGCACCGAGTGATAAGAAGTATGCAAACCTCACTAAATACTAGGCCTAAACCTAGAGCAAGCACATAAGCGGTGGTCTAATCAATCTAAACACTTCGCAAAGCACCTACGCTAATCACCTAATGAATCACTAAGCACTATACAAGTGGAGATCACTAAAATGATGTATCAACACCCTTGATATGTTTCCTCAGCTCTCCACCTCTAAAATGGCCGGTTGGAGGGTCTATTTATAAGCCACATAGAGAAAGTAGCCGTTGGGGGCGAAACCCAGCTTTCTGCTACTGACCGGACGCGTCCGGTCGTCCCGACCGTTGGAGCGCGCACGTTGATTGGACTCTGGGCCGAGTCCGGTCACACTCGATCAACGCGTCCGGTCGCGCTGGCGCTGCTCTGGAACCTCTCTGGGGTCAATCGGACGCTGCACTTTGTGCGTCCGGTCCTCACTGTGTTCTTGGTGTGACGATAAACAGTGAAGTTCCTGCGTCCGGTCGCTGCCTTGCTCAGCGTTCGGTCGCTGCTGCTGACACCTGCTGTTGCCGAGCAACTGATCGGACGCGTCCGGTCCTCATAGGGCCACGTCCGATCACTTCTGCCGAGCTCATTTCTTCGCGGTCTTGTGTCCGGTTTGGTTCCCATCTTCATGCTTGGACTTTGCTTGATATCTTGGGTCTTCTCTTGTGCTTCTAGGGTCTTGCTTATGGTGTTTATCGTGGGATCATCATGTCACTTTCATCCAAGTCACGTCTTGCACCCTATTGAACTATGAAACAATTACTTATAAATTCATTAGTCCAATTTGGTTGTGTTGGTCATCAAACACCAAAATCCAAAGTAAATGGGTCTAGGGTCCATTTTCCTTACAATCTCCCCATTTTTGGTGATTGATGACAACACGACCAAAACAAGCAAATAATAAAAATTTTAGAATTTAAAAACTATTTACTTACTAGGATGCAATGTAAAGGGCAAGGTTATATGATGCTAAGAGATACAACATGTAAACATCTTTGGAAACTTATCTTGCCCTTTCAAATGTCCCCATGTGGCATTATGGATTTAAGCCTCCCCTAACTCCATAATCCACTATCCTCCCTTTCTCGGACCATTACCACTTATAAATTACCACTTAAATTATTATGATCGGGCTTGCTTTTGGTCCACAAATTCTCCCCCTTTGGAATCAAACACTGAAAAGGAAGACATTAGTAGCACAAGGGAGGGTCAAACTTTGTGATCCTTTGTATGTGGAGTGGAATAGGTCATAAAATTTGACTCTCACATTATATAGACTAAGCTCCACCTAAATACATGCATACATATGATGGAGAATGTAGTTTATGCATAATTGGCAAATTAATGCTCAAGGGAGTTTAATCTATATAATGCATGGAGAAAGCATATAAATACCAAAGTAAAATCAACATGATGATATCGGTTTAAAAATACCACATGTGGAAACCAATTTGATTTATACCACTTGCAATAGGTGATGGATATTTGAAGTATGATGCTTAACTCTAGGGACTTTATTTTCCTTGCAATGAGACTACTACACACATGATAAGCTTGAAAAGGTGTTAGTCTCAAAGCATCCAACTTATAGAGTAACCTCTCCCTAAATTTGTGCACACAAGTATGGAATACTTGTAGGAGACATGCACATTGATTTTAGAATAAAAAATACCACTTGAAAGATGACATCACATGAATGTGAGAATCATTTTCGAAAGTGATATTCGGGAGAAATTATCTACAATTTGGACTTTGGCACATATTAGATGAACAATTGTAAAACAAGCTATGTACCGTGCTCCTAAACAATTTAAACCATGTAGGTTTGCTCCAAGGATTAAGAGTGAAACCAAGCAAGCCTACCATAAGATATACCTAGTGTATGCAAGACAAAAGATTAAAATTGCAAATGCAAATCTAGGCATGAAAAGGAACTAGATGCTAATTGAAATTGCAAGAGATTAAATCTAGTTACTTAACATGGGGAGGGGAATTTGGGTCCATAGTGTACACTAACCCACTTGGCAATTGACATAATCTAATATGATGCACCCCATGAAATGCACCCATACTTTGCCAAGTCTTCAAATTCTCTGAAGTCCATCGGACTTCTCACTTCCCTTTTGGGATCCAAACCTTCTTGGTGCTCTTCATGTTGGAAATGATCTCCTTTGGCACCCAAATGTGTTAGGCCCCATTATTGGCTTGCTTGTTCACCTTGATGGCCACCACCTTGTCATTCTTCTTCTTCTTCAAGAGATAAGGTGTGGAGGCCTTCTTGTCCACCTTGTTGGTGTAGGTATTAGAGAGCTTGCTTGTTTGCTTTTTGTTTTTCACTTTCTTCTTTTCTCATCCCCCATTCTTCACCTTGCACTCATAAGACTTGTGGCCTTCCTTGTGGCACACGTAGCAAACCATGATTTGTCCTTCATCAAGCTTCTTCACTCCCTTGACGGTATTATCTTGATGAAGTTGGGCTTACTCTGTCTTGCCTTTCACTTGAGTCAAGTCCTTGGTGAGGCGAGCCACTTCTTGCTTGAGTTGCTCATTCTCCATTACGACCTCTTGTGTGCATGTTTCTACAACAACTTTCTCAACATAAACTTGGTTGCACAAGGGTGAGTCTAAACATAAATCATTACAAGAAGTAGAGACATCATTTTTAGGCATGTCAAAAATTAAACCTTTTTTTAGGTGCCTCGGTGGGGGTTGTATCGACGACTTCAAGATTTGCAACTTTATTAGTTAACTCATCACAATGTTTGCACATGGTTTCTATTTTAGTGAGCAAACTTTTTATAAGCATCTTGTGAGCTAGCTAATTTTTTCTTTAATTTTTTATTTTTCTTTACAAGTTGCTCATCATTGATTGTGCAATTATTTGTGTTTGCACTAGTCTCAAGTTGCTCAATTTTAGTAGATAGCTCCATATTAAGATTGGCAAAAGTTTCATATTGTTCAAGCAAAGTAGCATAAGCTTGTTGTGAGCTATCTAGTTTTTCTTTTAATTTTTCAAGCTTCTTTTGTTGACTAGTGCAAACTTTAGCAAAGTTAAAAAAATTTTGCACAATTTCATCATAAGAAGGTAGCTCATCATCACTATCACTATCATTTTCACTATCACTAGGGATAGGCTTTTTGTTACCTCGTGCCATAAGGCACACACATGAGGTGCTTGATGATGAGTGCTTGTGCCCGCACCTCTTGTGATGGTCTTCTTCTTCACTTGAAGAATCATTCCATGACCTTATTGATGTGAGGGCTTTGTCCTTGCACGCCTTCTTCTTTATCTTGGGTGTGGGCTTGTTTGGACAAACTTCCACAAAGTGCCCCAACTCACCGCATCCATAGCATCCTTTCTTTCTTTGCTCATTTCTTTGATTTGTGAAGATAAAAACTTGAATTTGGATAGGCACACCCTTGACATTGAGCCTTTGGATCATCTTCTCCACCTTGTTGATAAGTTTGATTGATTCTTCATCAAGGTCGGAGGTGGAGAAGGAAGATTGATCATCATCACTTGAATCATCATCATCATCTTCTTCTTCTTCTTCTTCTTCTTCTTCTTCTTCTTCTTCTTCTTCTTCTTCATCATCATCATCTTCACTTGAGGAGCTTGAGCTTGAGCTTGTCTCAACTTTCTTGCCCTTCATCTTCTTTTTCTTACTACATGCGAGAGCTTTCCCTTTGCTTGATGACGAGGCTTGTTCTTGACCCATCTTCCGTGACATTTCAAATGTCACTATCTTGTCAATGACTATGGCCAGGGCATGATGCTCAAGTCCTCCATGTTATGAAGGATGATGATAATGCTTGCATATTTCTTTTGTGGTAGCAAAGAGATGATCTTCCTCACGATGTCCACATCATCTAGCTTTGTTAATCCTATTGAATGGAGCTCATTATCTAGATGCATTGCAAAATGGATGTACCAAAAAAGTCAAAGCGACTTATAATTTGGAACGAAGGAGTATAATTTATCATATTTTCTAGTATGTCTTATAAGGATTAAAGTGCTCCGTTGGAGACCTCCGGTTAGCAATAACATGATGATTTTTTATAGTGTACTAACACAATGACTTCAATTAAAAATCATCAATATCATTAAATAGGTCGTAATGAGAACCGAAACAGCTTCAGGATTGGATTGCACCGTGTATATAGGGTGTGTTTGGTTTCCTGACCTCCTTCTAGCCTGACTAGCCGTCTAAGCCTAGGCCACCTTGGTGTGCTTCCACCAAGCCAATTCTCAGTTGTTTAGCTGTTTGTATTGTCTAAGCCTTGCTGACAAAATGGTGTGCATGGTTGCCAGGTTCCTATAGAATCACCTTTTCTTTGGGCTGGTAAGTTTACCTCCTATGAGGCATTTGGTCGAACAACTGGTGGACATGTTCATCTCTGCACATCGGGAGGGACAAGCTAAACACCTCAACGAGCATGGCAGCAAACGGACGAACCACCACCGCGCGGTCGGTGGCGAGGACCTTGCCGCCATGTTGTATACCCCCAGCCACACCCTGCGGTGCTCCTTCTCCGCTGCCATGCCGTATGCCCCCAGCCACGTCACTGGTCCGAACTTTTTTTTTGTCCTCCATGCCACTCTCGTCAGATTTGGCTCTAACGGTGTCAAACTGCGATGGGAAAAGTACGAAATACCCTCTGGTATGAATGTCATGCCAAAGTTTCTGGTTTCCTCCAATGCCACTGGTTGGTTGGCTGTTTTGGTGCCGATGAAAAGCAAGAGTTCATGGCGTGAAAAATCAATGTTCTCGTTTCTGGTTTCCTCCAAAAGTTTCCTGTTTCCTGCTTGTGGCATGGAAAATCAATGTTCTTCCGACGGCTGGAGCCTGCAATGGAACTGCGATCTCGATCGCTCGGGGAATCATGTCGTGGCGACACAGTTGCATTTCAGCAGACGTGCCGGCCTGCTACCCTCACGGTGCTGACCGAACAATGATGGATGAAGACGAGAGAGCAATAAGAACACACATGATTGCTAGCTAGCTTTCCCAGCATGCATGCTCCGCAGATGTGGCTATGGCTATGGATACATACCATACACCATGAGAGCCGAGGAAGACGAGTTTTAATTGTTTTGCCATCATTTTTTTTAAAAGGCATGATTGCACAACAGAATCATGAGAAGGAAGAATCCTAGACAAACAACAAAGCTCAGTCTAGTTTAGAGACAACCTCAAATAGCTAGTACAAATGAAGCTGTTGATGAGTTAGCGTAGGGCTGCGGCCTTTTACTAGGCAATTTGGCTAACAAGGAATGATACAGTATTTAATAAATGTCACCTGAAAACATGTTTGCAGGTTCTATTCAGAGGGACATACTAGCTCCTGTTCTGGGTTCCTCGTGGATGATGGCAAACATATCATGCTTCAGGCACCTCGCTGGCTGGGTGGGTGAGATTCAATTTTCTATTATTCTTCGATACAAAACTCCACGGGACAGAGAGCTGGGCACATGGCTCAGCTGTCACATCCACTCCATGAATATGGCCCAATTACTCTAAGCCGGCCCATATATATTTCCTGGACTACGTTTTGTTTTCATTAAGGCCTTGTTTAGATTGGGGTTAGGAATTAGTATTTGACACTGTAGCACTTTCGTTTGTATTTGACAATTATTGTCCAATCATGGTTTAACTAGGCTCAAAAGATTCGTCTCGTAATTTACAATCAAACTGTGTAATTAGTTATTTTTTTTATCTACATTTAATACTCCATACATGTGTTCAAAGATTTGATGTGATGGAGAGAGAGTGAAAAAACTTGCAATCTAAACAAGGCCTAAGCCAAGTTGATCCTTAAACTAGTCTTCTTCATTAGTTTTTGACATAAACCAAAAGTCGGTCTAGTCTTCTTATTTATTAGTTTGTCCTTGCCGTAGTAGTCTTCTTCTCGTTGTAGGGTACCGAAGGAATCATGCGCATCCCACGGTCCTCATCGAGTTTCATATATTAATATCCACTTGATGACAAAAATAACAGCGTCGGCAGCTGGCCATCAGTTGGTTAGAACACATAGATTAATTCGGTGCACATGCATTTTAATTAACTAGTGTACTGGCTACGTACCAAACAAAGATGCCGTCTTCTGTGTCATGAAAACTTGTTTAACTTTTAATAAAGATCCGCTCTGCTTTGATTTGTGATAGATGTTGTAGGAACACGGGGATGGCGGCATTGCAGGCCTGCCAGCCAGGAGCGGACCTAGCTAGAAAAAATTTCCATTGGCGTCACCACTATTGGAGGCGCCCTCTTTGCTGAGGGCCTAAAAGCCCTCGGCAAAGGCTTTGCCGAGTACCGCCCTCGGCAAAGAGCCCTCGGAAAATAATTTAACGGCAAAGAGCCTCTTTGCCGAGGGCCGTTTGTCGGGCGCTCGGCAAATCCTTTTCCGAATGCCAACGGCGGCACTCGGCAAAGAAAAGCAGCCGTCAACGGCGCTGCTCCGTTGACGGCGCCTTTGCTGAGTGCCGACAGTTATGGCACTCGGCAAAGACATTTTTTATTTTTTTTTCAAAAACTCTTTGTTGAGTGCCGCGGCGGCCAGACACTCGGCAAAGGCATTTTTTTTTAAACTCTTTGCCGAGTGTCGCGGCGGTAAGGCACTCGGCAAAAAACATTTTTTATTTTTTTTAAAAAAGCTCTTTGCCGAGTGCCTCCCTAGCTTGGCACTCGGCAAAGATTTTTTGCTTTTTAAAAAAAAATCTTTGCCGAGTGCAATGTCCTGCCACTCGGCAAAGTTTCCCAGCTTTGCCGAGTGCCATGACCATTGCACTCGGCAAATCAACCGAAATTGCAATTTTTTTTTGTTTTTTGCATTCCAGTGACACAAACAGTTCAAATATATATCACATGTCACATATATATCACAAACATGACAATAATCACATATATATCACAACGAAACCATTTTCACACATTATATCACAGCCACAACTCAAATAACAACATATCGCAACCACAAGTCAAATATCACAACCACAAGTCACAAATTCACAACCACAGTCCATCAAGTCCAAGCACAAGTCACAACCACAAGTGAAGCTCAAGTCCAAGCACATGACGAAGCACAACTCCTCAAAAAGGCGGCCTATGACACGATGGTGAAGCAAAGGCTCCATCATTCGGTGACGCATGAGCGGGGTTATTCGAACCCGCCGACGGAGGCTGCAAAAAGGATAAGAGGTTGCATGTGTGAGATTTATCTAGTAAGTTTCTATGTGAGGCATTGGTGTATGTCATAGCTAGTGTAAGCATCTAGTAAGTTTCTATGTCAAGCATCTAGTAAATTGATAATGTCAAGCATGGTTGTATGTCATAGCTAGTGTAAGCATGTAGTAAGTTTCTATGTCAAGCATCTAGTAAGTTTCTATGTCAAGCATCTAGTAAGTTTGTATGTCAACCATGGTTGTATGTCAAGGAAGCATCTAGTAAGAGTGAACTTTCATACTTACAGGAGTGGCTGTAGAAGTAGGCGGTGGAGGAGCTGCCAACGGCAAAGGTACACCCCTTTGCTGGACACTCCGCATGAAGGCCTCCATTTCTTGCATCCTCCTCTCCTGGGCCGCGAATGCTTCCCTCTGGGCCTGCAGCTGTGCGCTCTGAGCCTCGACCACGAGCTTCTGGGCCTGCAGCTCGGCCTGCAATACAAACTTCAATGTTTCAATAATGCAAATGTAACTTAGGTGTGCAAAGATGAACGTACGACGAGTAAAACAGGACGTACCTCGAGAACGTCGACCCGCTGCAGTGACGGAGTAGGCCGTGGGCGTATGGGCTGGCTGGAGCTCGTGCTCCGTGCTCGGAGCACGTCGAGAGAGGGAACAGTGGTGGAGTCGATGGCGCCGTCTGCAATCCATAGCCGCCCATGCTTCTTGCCTCCTCCTAGCCTTATGATGGTCTCTGCATCAATGGGCTTAGTGCACACATCGTAATCTTCCCCATGGACCTCCCTCACCTTTGAGGTGTACTCTTGGACCTTAGTGTGTACGGTCGAGTCGGAGTACACCTCGCGCGGGGCAGACTGGTCGAAGGAGACAGAGGAAGACGCCCTGCCCATGTGGGACATAGCCCACGCAGAGAACTCCGAGACCTCCACGCCCAGGTGTGCAGCCTCCTGCAAGTAAGACGGCAAGATGGTGAGAAATAAGGCAGAACTCAGCGTCAAATAAGATAAAAGAAATCACTTACATATGCTTGTTTGTAGGCGGGGAGGCTGCGGCTGCCTTGATGGTGAGTAGCACCTCGCCTCAGTAGACGCTGGTCCCGCTGCCTCGCGTGGTTCTGAGCGAAGTCGTTGGACAACCACCTGTCCACGATCATCTCCCAGCACACGGAGTGGGATCGGCACCACCAGGGAATCACCTACAAGTCATCGATTATTTGACATAGAAAAAGATAAAATTAAACTGACTTAATCTCAAAATGAATCATTATTAATGTTTTTCGTCTACCTCAAGGTACTGGGCCCGGGACAGCTCCACCTGTCTTGCATCAGGCTTGCTGATGGACTGCTTTAACACCACGGCGTAGTAGTCTCTGTGGGCCTACACGCGCGCCTCGTGGTGCATGTCGGTGACGTACTTCCTACAGGCGGCGACAGCCACCTGATCCGCCTGGGCCTCAAGTCCTTCTTCCAGCTTGAAATACCTCTGCATACAAAACCGATGTATCCATTCATTATTTCAATAAAAGACTTGCCCAATGAAAATATTGTGCGAGAGAGACTTACCCAAAACTCCGCCAGTACCCGCTCCTGCTTGTTGCGGTACCTGTCGTCAGGGGCCAACTGGTACCTGTCCCACGTGTAGGCCAGCTCCCGCACGTCCTCGGACACGTTCACAAGGTCGGGGTACCATTTCCTACACAAAACACCAAGGATGCTCGCGGGGGAGCGTGCAGGAGCACCCGACAAAACCAACCAGGCCCTGCATAAGTGATTAAGAAAATTTATCAGTTCCTCTTTTGATTTCCAACATTATCATATGAAGTAGTTGTGATAACATCTATAGTTACTTACCTCTTTGCCATAGGGCGAATCAGTGCCTGGTTGTGAGGAAGCGGAGGCTGAGGGAGGCTCGTGGGACCTCGCTGGTAGACAGTTGGGGTAGCGGAACTGTCACCCTCGGCGGCCTCGCCCTCGGCGGCCTCGTCCTCGGCCACCTCGTCCTCGGTCTGTCGGATGTCCTTGTCCTCGACCTCGTCCTCGGGCGTGGCCGTCATGTGCTCCTCCTCCATCACCTTGTCTGAAGGTGGCGGGGAAGGAGTCCGCTTCCTCCTCCTGACCCTGGTCCTCCTCCTCTGACCTCCTGTGGACGCTACCCCTGACCCCGACTCCTCGTCTGAAACGGGAGGGCGTGGTCTCCCGTAAAGGGAGGCCGTCTCACGTCGTGGACGGCTGCTCGCCATCACCTGCAATCACAAAGAATGAACAAGACTTATTAGTATATATATTAGGAATAGATTCAAAATAAATAAAGAAAACACAAACTAAAACAAACGTAGTATTACATGTATTAGGAATAATCTTCATGATTAGGATCATAGGTGTCGTCATCACTGTCAAAATTGTCCAAATGGGCAACACTATCTGAAGGTTCTATGTTGTCTTCGTCGTCATTGCCTAGCCTTAATCGGTCAAGCATTTCTATGTCCTTGGCATTTTGCACCATCTTATCAAAGCCTTCGCGACTCAGATTTAACTCGGCCTTCAACCCCATAACACGTCCAATGGCATCCAGCTGAGAAATCGTTGTACTCTCATGAAGGGGTTTCTGTGCCGAGTCCAACATTTCGTAGAAGGCCTTAGCGACTTCCTCCATCTCCTCCTTCTCACGTCCTTCTGCGAAGTGAGCTTGGTGAGTGTCATCTAGCATGTCTGCTATTCCAGCATCATCACCAAAAGCCTCGAGGCGTGGTCTCACCACCTCCGCTCTTATATGATCTGCTTCACCATGGTGGATCCACCGGTGGTAGCCAGCCGTATAACCATTGTACACAAGATGTTTACCCATGGTCACCTTGTCTACCCTTCTGTTGTTGTCACATTTGCTACAGGGACACCAAAGTTTAGAATGTCCTTTAGCTACACCCAAGCTCCATGCATGTTCCAAGAAAGCATCTGTCCCATTCACCCACTCAATGTCAAAGTCACTCCTGCTTCTCCGGCCCGTGTACATCCACTGACGGTCTTCCATCCTTCCACATATACAGCACATAGTAATGTAACCATCAATTGCATCTACGCGGTGTTCCTACTCTCTAATAGGTGAGGATAGGTCCTAATCCCACCCGCGGATGCGTAGATGAGGTTAGTTTCCATGCTCCGCTCCCTATCCGAGACAGAATTTCGGCAGCACCTCCCCGCCGTTCTCCCGATACACGTCCTGCAAGGGAGAGTGTGTATCCATAGAACAACAAGGAGGTGATGCCGAAAGTCTGCCTCGGACCGGAGCGGACCATGGAAACTAACCTCATCTACGCATCCGCGGGCTGTCCAAAAAATGTGGACAATCCGAAACAGATACGGTCGCAGATATGCAAAGATCCGCATACCTCCGACCGTATCTGTTTCGGACGGAAGACGCCTAACTGGGTTACGCGACCTACGACCATGATACGGATAGAGGGGTTATACCTAAGGTGCCGGTGAGGTCAGGCTAGCGGGGCGGTGTAGAGTCGGTGCAGTGGCGAGGCGACGCGGTGCAGGCAGACCCGCAACGCCCACGAAGACGATCGGGGTCCTCTGGTCCTCTCCGACGGATCCTCTGCAATATAAAAAGGCAACAGGTTAGTATTTGTTAAAAAATTCGGCAGCACCTCCCCTGCACGGTGAGGTTTCCATAACCTGCAAAAAAGAACGGCACGAAGGCCGACAACGATGGGCAGCTGTACAGTAAGAAAACTTAATCTTTAATTTTGTCACAAGAAACAAGTAGAGCAATGCATCAAAGTACTCTAATTTTTTTTTATTTCTTCTGGCATTGACAGCACGAAAGATTATATTAACAAAAAGTTAGGAGATATCATTTTGGTACAAACTAAGGTGAGCAGATTAACCGAGTATATTATTCACCTACAGATCAAAATCATAATGAATGTACGGCATGCGACAAAATTACTGAAGTGGACAGTTCAGTTTCTTCATAATGTTGATGATTTGTATAAAACACAGTGTGTTCTGAATGAATAAAAGAACGGCCACTTATTACTGGCTAAAAAGTTACGTTATGCATTAAACTCTAACAGTTTGAGTGTAATTGCTTGACACTCCGTTTCACTGCATACAAAAAGAAAGAGCACCTACAGATCCAATCCATCCCCGCCCGCCCCTGCGTGTGGGTCGAGTACGGACGGTAAGCCAAATTTGGTTCTTATACATACAATGGCTGTGAATGTGATGTGTTCGGGAGTACTGGGACGATTACTCTTGCTTCTTTCCATTGGGCCTCGCTCCACTCCATGGGAGTTGTATTTGCTTGCCATTAGTATATCTGCTACTGCAATGCCACCAGACATCTTCTGATGAGATATGGCTGTCCCTTAAACTAGAAAGTACTACTACAGACTGTTATGTGCTTCAGTATCGCAATGCTACTTTTTTGTTGTTGTTGTTGAGAATAAGCTACCTATTTTGTGACTGGTAACGTGTTTTTGTTGCTGGTGATGTTCTATGTTCAAAACAATTTCTTCTCTCTTAGAGTATTTTTCGTCTTGGATCAGTTTGGATCACTGCATTGAAAAAGAGTTGGAGCATGTATGCCCATTTTATGTTGTAATATGCCCACATGCTGTTTTTTTTTCCTCTCATGAACCCTCACCCTTACCAAGCCAATCATTGATTCAGATTTCAACTTAGTTGTTTTGTCACCGTTTTTGTTTAATTTACTTCACCCTTGATTTTCCAGCAGGACTCCTCATTCTCTCATGGGGGAAATAGTTCCTATGAAAGTGCTCTTTGAGACACCGTCAGGCTTCGCAATCTTTGGCTTCGATGGAGGCTTTCTAAAACAAGACAATGCCATTGAGGTGCTTTCTCTATCCATTGTACCTTGCTGGTGGGGATGTCAGTACTTCTCAATTTGTCTGTCATCAACCCCACATCTTTTAATTTTTTTTTCCTGGTTTTTGTGTTTGCAGAGCCTTTGGACACATTTTGTCAGCAAAGCCACGGCAAAACTTGTTAGTACTGACCCTCTTTATTCTATTTGTGTTCCATTCTCCTTGCTGGTAACTGACTAGAATTAATGAGTTCATTTATGCATGGAATTTATTGGCATGCTTTTCACCTGTTTGTGATGAACTCTTGCTCTTTCTTCATTTCTTTTTGCTAGTGTTTTATAGTTTTTGTAACATCTCCTGTAGCAACTGAATAAAAATTGTTGTGTTGATGCAAGCTTCTGCTTCTGCTGTTAGCTCCGTACCATGCATCGTTACATATATCTGTGGTTGTGAGAATAATCTTGATAAAGATGATAGGTCATTTGGCACCTGTCCAGATTTGATTAACTGGATGCTACAGAATCTGCCATTAAAATACCTGATAGGTCTAAGCGGAAAGAAAGTTTCTCCTCTGATGGTAAATTAAAATTATCAGCTCCGCGTGTGGTTCAGGAATAAGTACTTTTTGGGTATTGAACAATTGATATTTATCTTTCTGCTTGAGAGTGTTTATTTAGCTCAAGATTCATTAGAGATTATCTTATGTCAGTTTTAGTGTATGATTATTCAGCATATTGGATGGCATTTCTTCAGCTAGGTGATATTTATTGTCCACTTGAATGTATAATGTGATTATGGAAAAGCACTGGCATCACTGGCCTAGGTCTAGGAAAATTTGCTAGATAGCAGCTTCATAACAACAAAAACTGCATTTTGGATGATACTTCAAACCAAACATATTATTTGGTAGGTATTATAGTTGTAAGAAGTCTATTTATCTGTCTGGTTGAAGCTGATATCATGATCCATTACTTGTGCTAGATTAACAATTAAGTTATAGTTAAATTTTAGATGAAAGTATAATGTGTATGTTGTCTTTCAAAGAATTTAACCAATTTATGGTGTAAACTAGTTGAAACCTACTGGATTGCCCTTTGTTTAATATTGCTAAAATTCTGCATTTATTTTCCAGGTCATCTTTCCGCTAGGATTTGAGATGTTTGAGAACAAGTCAGATGCTATTAGTTCCAAAGCTGGTATTGATGAACGCCTCACCAGGATGATCAAGGAATGGTGGTTTGGAGAGACGGCTTCTTGTCGGGAAGAATGAACATAAAGAAGTTATAGAAAGAGAGCTGGTCAGCTTAACCCCTTCCCCTTTCCTCCTTCCCTCGGTGTATAAGGTATGCAGGACCATTCATTTTATTTTGTTTGCTGTGTCTTTTGCAGAAAATCACCTGCCAGATTGATGAAGCTGTCATGGAAGTGATGTGGGGGCTGAAAAATCTCTTGCATACTTTACTGCCTCGAGAAAAATTAGATCTCAGTGAGGAGGACCTTAAGCACAGGAGCAAAGGATTACAGAACTTCTTAGAGCGCCAAGGATTTAGCATCGAACCAGAGCTGGTGAGATCACTTGGTGATGTCTGAATTGATTTTTTTTTCTTTTACTTGTTTGTTCTTCTATAGTGCTTGAATATTGCCAAAGTTTCCATGGACCTAACTAACTGAAACCTCGAACATACCATATTATTACTGGCTACTCGACAATATCATTCTTTTTTTTTCGTTATATCTCATATGTTTCTTATGGAAGGCTTTCAATTTCCTTTCATTGTTGAGCATAGCTGCTTGTATCCAGGTTGACGGACAGATTGCAGAAGCAGCTTGGTATGTGTACCGCTGTATTGAAATTGATGAGGAGCTTTATCTATGCTTTCACAAGCATGAGTATCTTGAGGAGGAAGGCATCGACACTAGTGGCTGGGGTACGTTGAAATACGTGATAGCCCTGTTGCTAATGTGTACGGATGAACCTGCATCTGGTCCTGATCAGGTGAAGCAACATGCTAATACTTTATTGTGATTTTTATTACACGCTCAAACTGTTGGAAATTCATCATTTAAGTGACGCGCTAAAACTGTTGTTTCTTGTTTCAGTCGTTCTCAGAGGAAGAATGGAAGAAGATAAAGGGTGGTAAGCACAAATATGATAAATCTTAAAGTTTTCCTAGTTTGCATTGGTACTACTATACTATCTATTCAAGTAGAACCCGTCTGTAGCTGTTGTATTCAGACGGTGAGCTCTTGGTGGCATCTTGCAAATGTGTGTGTGATTACTTGCAACTGTTGGGCAACTGACCACAAGTAGCAGTTGCATTTCTGAACTGCTATAGGAATTAGTAAACGTTAAGACATGCTCCAGCGTTTTCAAGACATGCGAATGGTTATATTTCCAACGGCAAAGGCACCCGTCGTTCCCTTACCATATCCACCCTATGTATATAGGAACAGTCCCAGGCTACTTAAAAAAATGACGCTCGAACTGATCTTTGTATATCATATCGCAGCTTCAGGTACAAGTAGCCTACTATGGCTGTGTAATGGCACCGACTATGTACCAGCTGTTTACTTAACCACTCTCCGTTCATTCTTCAAAGAACTACATACATATGTTCGGATGTGGACTACTAAGTACCATGCTCAAACTGGTATTCTTGTGTTTTTTTCATACATCCAGCATATTTCCAGGCTACTTAAAAAACAAACTCTAAGATGTTTGTTGGGCCACAACATAGCAATACTCACTACTGGAGGCGCATGCTTTGCCGATGGCCTCTAGCCCTCGGCAAAGGCCCAGAAACCCTCGGCAAAGGCTTTGCCGAGGGCTGCCCTCGGCAAAGACCCCTCGGGGAATTTTTAGACGGTGAAGGGGTCTTTGCCAAGGGCCCTTTATCGGGCACTCGGCAAAGCCTTTGCCGAGGGCCAGGACGGCCCTCGGCAAAGAAAAGAAGCCGTCAGGTGCCGACGCCGTTGGCGGTTTCTTTGCCGAGGGCCGACCCTCGGCAAATAATTTTTTTTTATTTTTTTTTTAAAAACTTTTGCTGAGGGCCGGCCCTCGGCAAAGTTGGCAAATAATTTTTTTATTTTTTTTTTAAAAAACCTTTGCCAAGGGCCTCCTCCCTGGCCCTCGGCAAAGAAATTTTCAGGATTTTTTAAAAATTCTTTGCCGAGGGCCGGCCCTCGGCAAAGAAATGGTTTTTTTGAATTTTTTTTAACCCTTTACCGAGGGCCTCATCCCTGGCCCTCGGCAAAGAAATTTTTAGGATTTTTTAAAATTCTTTGCCGAGGGCCGGCCCTCGGCAAAGAAATGGTTTTTTTGAATTTTTTTTTACTCTTTGCCGAGGGCCTCCTCCCTGGCCCTCGGCAAAGAAATTTTCAGGATTTTTTAAAAATTCTTTGCCGAGGGTCGGCCCTCGGCAAAGAAATGGTTTTTTTGAATTTTTTTAACCCTTTGCCGAGGGCCTGCTCCCTGGCCCTCGGCAAAGAAATTGTCAGGATTTTTTTCCAAAAAATCTTTGCCGAGGGCTATTGCTTGGGCCCTCGGCAAAGGACCCTTCTTTGCCGAGGGCCTTGGTCATTGCCCTCGGCAAAGAGGCAGAAATTTAAATTTTTTTTTGTTTTTTGCATTCCATCGACACAAGCATTTCATATATATACATATATATATCACACAGAACCTATTTTCTCACAATATATCACAACCATAATTGCGAACCACAAATCACAATATATTACAACGACAAGTCACATGTTCATCATCATTCACATGTTTATTACGATAAGTTAATGAAATCCAAGCACAAGTCACAACCATAAATCACAAATCACGCTAAAGTCCAACCACATCACCTAGCACGAGTCCTCATCAAGCTAGCCTATGAGACGATGGTGAAGGAAAAGCAGGATCACCCGGTGACGCACTAGCGGGTTGATTGGAACCCGCGGACGGAAGCTGCACAAAGGAGCAGAGATTGCATGTGTGAGTAATCCAGGAAAACAGTTTTGGAACTTAGAGATTGCATCTAGTATTGTAGGAATACAAAAAGATTAGACTCAATTGAAAATTTCGCAGCACCTCCCCTGCACGGGGAGGTTTCCAAAACCTGCAAGAAACGACGGCACGAACGCCGACATCCACAACGGCACGAACGCCGACATCCACAACGGCACGAAGGCCGACATACATGCAAAGCACAAGCGAAAAGTGAACTTTCATACTTACAGGAGTAGCTGCAGGAGTAGGAGGTGGAGGAGCTGAAAACTGCATAGGTACACCCGATGCTTGCCCAAGACTTTGCATGATCACCATCATCTCCGCCATCTGCTTCTGCGCGGCCTCGAACGCGACCTTCTGAGGCCTGCAGCTGTGCGGTCAGCTCCGCGTTCTGCTCTTGACTTTGCCTTTTTGTTTCTTGCAGCTCGGCCTGCAATATTTCACTCCAATGTATCAGTAATGCAAATCTAATTTAGGTGTGTAAATATCTACGTACGATGAGTAAAACAGGAATTACCTGGAGTGCTTGGACCTGCTGCAGTGCTGGAGAAGGCCGTGGACGTATGGACTGGCTGGAGCTCGTGCTCCGTGCTCGGATAGCGTCGAGGGAGGGAACAGTGGTGGAGTCGATGGCGCCGTCTGCAATCCACAGCCGCCCAGTGCTTCTTGCCTCCTCCGAGCCTCATGATCGCCTCTGCATCAATGGGCTCAGTGCGCACATTGTAATCTTCCCCATAGATCTGCCTTACCGTTGACGTGTACTCTTGGACTTTAGTGTACACGTTCGGGTCGGAGTACACCTAGGGCGGGGCAGCCGGGTCGAAGGAGACAGAGGACGACGCCCTGCCCATGTGGGACATAGCCCACGCAGAGAACTCCGAGACCTCCTCGCCTGGGTGCGCAGCCTCCTGCGAGAAAGACGGAAAGATGGTGAGAAATCAAGCAGAATTGAGCGTCAAAATAAATGAAAGAAATCACTTACGTATGCTTGTTTGTATCCGGGGAGGCTACGGCTGCCTTGATGGTGAGTTGGACCTTGCCTCATCAGACGCTGTTCCCTCTGCCTCTCGTGCGTGTCAACAAAGTCCTGTGATAACCACTTGTCCACGATCATGGCCCAGCACTCGGGATACGATCGGCACCACCAGGGAATCACCTACAAGTCATCGAGTATTTGACATATAAGAAGATGAAATTGAACCTACTTAATATCAAAACGAATCATTATGAATGTTATTCGCCTACCTCAAGGTACTGGTCCCGGGTCATCGTAATCCGTCTTGCTTGAGGCTTGGGGAGGGACTGCCTAAGTACCGACCTGTAGTAGTCTATGTGGGCCTGGACGCGCCCATGGTGGTGCATCTCGGTGACGTACTTCCTACAAGCTGCGGCAGCCGCCCGATCCGCCTGGGCCTCAAGTCCTTCTTCGGCCTTGAAATATTTCTGCATACAAAACCGATGTATCCATTCATTATTTCAATAAAAGATTTAACCAATGAATGCGATGTATTAAGCAATGTTGTGCGAGAGAGACTTACCCAAAACTCCGCCAATACTCGCTCCTGCTTGTTGCGGATAAGTGTCATCCGTGACCAGCGCGTACCTGTCCCAGTTGGAGGCCGGCTCCCGCACCACCGGCTCTTCGGACAGTTGCACAATGCTGGGGTACCATTTCCTGCACAAAACACCAAGGATGCTCGCGGGGGTGCGTGCTGGAGTACCCGACAAAACCAACCAGGCCCTGCACAAGTGATTAAGAAAATTTATCAGTTCTCTTAAGATTTCCAACATATCTTATGAAGTAGTTGCGATAACATCCATAGTTACTTACCTCTTTGCCATAGGCCGAATCACTGAGCGGTTGTGAAGGAAGCGGAACCGGAGGGAGGCTCGCGGGACCTCGCTCAGTAGAGAGTTCGGGTAGCGGTACCCTCTCCCTCGCCCTCGAGCGCCTCGCCTCCCTCGCCCTCGAGCGCCTCGCCTCCCTCGCCCTCGAGCGCCTCGTCTCCCTCGCCCGTCTGCTGACCCCTCTCGTCCTCGATGAGGACGAGGCCAGTGGCCATCACGTGCTCCTCCTCCAGCACCTCGTCACGTGTCGAGGGAGGAGACCGCTGCCTCCTGCGGCGGCTGCCCCTGGTCCTCCTCTCGTCACCTCCTGCGGACGCTACCCCGGACGACGACCCCTCACCTCGAAGGAGAGGGCGGTCTCTCCCGTAAACCGAGGGCGTGTCACGGCGTGGACGTCTGCTCGCCATCTTTGTCCAATCACCTGCAATCACAAAGAATGAACAAGACTAATTAGTACATATATTAGAAATAGATTCAAAATATATAAACAAAACACAAATTAAAAAACCATAGTATTACATGTATTAGGAATAATCTTCATGATTGGGATCATAGGTCTCATCATCACTGTCAAAATTGTCCAAATGGGCAACACTATCCGAAGGTTCTATGTTGTCATCGTCGTCATTGCCTAGAAGTAATCGCTCAAGCATTGCTATGTCCTTGGCATTTACCACCACATCTCCATCGACCTCGTCATCAACCGTTTCGTTGTCTACTTCCATTTCGATTGCTTCGGGTAAGACTATCTCAAACGTGCCTGGTAGCCCATCTTCTTGATAGAACTGACCATCATATGTGTTTGCGTTGAAGTTGTAATCATCATCGTTTGGGGCTAGGTAGTTTACCATGTGGAGATACCTGGTGCACAATAGCCCAACCCTTAAGATCCTCTTTGTCTTGGTTGGCGTATCGAGTATAATACACCTGCACGGCCTGTTGAGCCACAATGTAGACATCTTTTCCAGGATAGATGGAATCTTCTCGAATCTCCACTAGCCCAAGATGAGCGGTTCGTCTCGTTGATCGAGGATTAAACCAGTGGCATTTGAACATGACAGGTTTAAGAGGTTCGTCTCCATGAAATGAGAGTTCATAGATTTCCTCAACTCTACCATGATAGTCGAGGCCATCAGTGCCGGGCGTACAAACTCCGCTATTTGTGGTTTTTCGTTTGGGCCGAATCTGCTCGTAACTTGTTGTGTGGAAGCGATATCCGTTCACGTCATAGCCGGTAAATGACTTCACCCTAACATCACAGCCGTTTGCAACCTGTTTCAACTCGTCGCTCATGGACGAATCGGTCTGGGCCTGCAAGGTGAATCATGATAGATCGTTATATTAATCAAACGTACGATCACCTTGGACGATCGAACGTACGAGCTAAATTGGACATTACCTTTTGTTTGAACCAAGAAATGAAATCAGGCCTCCCCGCTCCCGCACCCCGCGAAACAAGGGTGTCTTGTTCATGCGAGGTAGGATCCCTTGATTGATGCCAGAATTCACGAACAAATTCCCTGTCCGAACGAGAATCAATGGGGTTGGATGCAGAATAGTGACGGCATATTGAAATAAGTTCGTTGAGAACTTACTTGATGAACGGCTGCACCTCGGTAAGGTTATTCAACACATATAGCATGATACTGCGCCACTCTTCATTTCCCAATAGCTTTGGGGTTGATCCACTTGCGCTGCCGAGTTGGCCTTGGAAAAGGCTCAGGGTCGATTCATTTTCGCCAGTATTATAACGAGAGGGTGGATTATGATTGCTAGGAAGGTTCGGCTTGTAGTATAGCATTGTGAAGTTTGCCACCTCCTCCCTGAAGGCATGCCTCTGCAATGGAAGCCTCAATTCTGGCTTTATTTGTACATTTTTTGCGAAGAGTCTTTAGACATCTCTCGATTGGATAGCACCAACGGGCCTAGCACGGGCCCCCCCAAACGTGCCTCGGACGGGAGGTGCACAATCAGATGTTGCATCGGCAAGAAGAAGCCGGGTGGAAAGATCTTCTCCAGCTTACAGAGCAACACAGGTGCCGCTTTTTCCAAGTCCTGAGCGACGGTCCGAGATATCTCCTTGGCACAAAGCTGGCGGAAGAAAAAGCTCAACTCTGCCAGCACTTGCCAGACATGCTCAGGGACATAGCCTCGGACCATCGCCGGAAGAAGCCGCTCAATCCATATGTGGTAGTCATGACTCTTCATCCCGTTGACTCGCAGAGTGCCTAAGTTCACTCCCCTGCTAAGATTCGCTGCATATCCATCTGGAAACATTAACATCTGCATCCATTTTAGTACCTCCCTCCTTTGATCGATTTGCAAGACGAAATTGACCTTAGGCCTTTTCCAGTTCTTGTTTCGGCCACTAGGAGGTTGCATCGCTTGATTCGGTCTATCGCACAACGTCGCTAGGTCCACTCTAGCCTTAACGTTGTCCTTAGACTTGTCAGTGTCCATGAGAGTTCCCCAAAGTGCCTCGGCGATATTCTTTTCAGTGTGCATTACATCAATGTTATGTGGCAGAAGAAGGTCATCGAAATAGGGGAGCCTCGTCAAGCCGGATTTATGAGTCCACATATGTTCCTCACCATATCCCACAAAACCACCTTCTTCATTGGGCACGAGAGCATCTATCTGAACACGAACCTCGGCACCAGTCCTCAAGTGCGGTTTAGGGTCTGTCACTTTGACACCTTTCGTAAAGCTCTTGATGTCTTCTCTAAATTCATGGTTTAGAGGGAGGAACTGACGATGCTGGTCGAACGACGAATACTTGCCACCCTTCTTCAACCAAATGAACCTCACGGCTTCCTTGCATACTGGGCATGGGAACTTCCCGTGAACACACCAGGCGGCGAATAACCCATACGCCAGGAAGTCATGCAGGGAGTAGTGGTACCAAACGTGCATTTTGAAGCTTGTCTTTGTAGCTCGATCGTATGTCCATACCCCCTTCTCCCAAGCGTGGATCAATTCATCAATCACAGGCTCCATGAACACACCCATATTACTCCCCGGGTGTCCAGGAATTATCAACGACAAGAATACGTTATGCCGTTGAAAGGAGATGCCGGGAGGGAGATTGAGGGGGATAACAAAAACGGGCCAGCATGTGTATGGGGCAGCCATCATTCCATAAGGATTGAACCCATCTGTTGCCAGCGCGACACGTACATTACGAGCCTCAGCTGCTTTGTCACGATGTTTGTCATTGAAATACGTCCATGCTTCAGCATCAGACGGATGTACCATCTTCCCAGGATTGTACCGTTTGCCATCTTTGTGCCATGTCATCTGTTTCAGCGGATTCCTCAGTCATGAATAGCCGTTGAATCCTCGGTAGGAAAGGAAGGTGACGTAGCACTCTCGCAGGGATCGGAAGCTGCTTCTTCTGACCATCACCAGAGTCTACCTCTAGGTACCTGGAGGATTTACACTTCGGACAGTAATTTGCATCCTTGTGTTCTTTCCTAAATAGGACGCACCCCTTCGGACAAACATGTATCTTGTCATACGGCATCTTAAGCATACGAAGGAGTTTCTCTTGCCTCGTATAAGTTCGTCGGCAAAGTGTGCTTCTCCGGTAGCATGGTGCCAAACACGGCCAACATCTTATCGAAGCCTTCTCGACTCAGGTTTAACTCGGCCTTCAACCCCATTACGCGTCCAATCGCATCTAGCTGAGAAATCATTGTACGCTCGTGAAGGGGTTTCTGTGCCAGAGTCCAACATTTTGTAGAAGTCCTTTGCGGATTCCTCCATCTCCTCCTTCTCACGTCGTTCAGCGAAGTGAGCTTGGTGGGCGTCATCTAGCATGTCTGCTACCCCGGCATCATCATCAAAAGCCTCGAGGCGTGCTCTCACCACCTCCGCTCTTATACGATCTGCTTCACCATGGTAGATCCACTGCTGGTAGCCAGGCGTATAACCATTGAACACAAGATGTCTACCCATGGTCTTCTCGTCTACATTTCTCCTGTTGTCACATTTGCTGCAGGGACACCAAACTAGAGAATGTCCTCCTGCTCCTGGCCAAATGCATGTTTCAAGAAACCATCTGTCCCCTTCACCCATTCATAGTCGTAGTCACTCCCGCTTCTCCAGCCCGTTACATCCACTGACGGTCCTCCATCCTTTAACATTTACAGCATAGAGTATTGTGACCATCAATTGCATCTACGCGGTGTTCCTACTGTCTAATAGGTGAGGATAGGTCCTAATCCCACCCGCAGGATGCGTAGATGAGGTCAGTTTCCATGCTCCGCTCCTCTCCGAGACAGAATTTCGGCAGCACCTCCCCGCTGTTCTCCCGATAACGTCCTGCAAGGGAGAGTGTGTATCCGGAGGAGAACAACAGGGAGGTGTTGTCCGAAACTCCTTCTTCGGACCAGAGCGGACCATGGAAACTAACCCATCTACGCATCCACGGGCTGTCCAAAAAACGTGGACAATCCGAAACAGATACGGTCGTAGATACGCAAAGATCCGCATACCTACGACCGTATCTCTTTCGGACGGGAGACGCCTAACTGGGTTACGCGCGGGCTACGACAGACATGCGCAAAAAGAGGTTATTATACCTAGGGGTTGTCGGTGAAGTAAGGCTAGCGGGGCAGTGGCGAGGTGACCGCAGTGCAGGGTAGAACCGCGACGTCGACGAAGACGATCGGGGTCCTCCGGGTCCCCTCCGACGTACTCTTCTCTCCTGCATAAAAAGGACAATAGGTTATTTTTTGTTCAAAATTTCGGCAGCAACCTCCCCTGCACGGGGAGGTTTCCAAAACCTGCAAAAAAAACGACACTGATGGTCGACATTCACAACGGCATGAAGGCCGACAACCACAACGTCACGAAGGCCCTCATATCAACCTTACTGCACGAAGGCCCACACAACCACCGTACGGCACAAGGCCGACAACGAGAGGTTTACCTAGGGTTGCGGTGGAGTCGGGCGTCGCGGTGCGGGGTCACTTTCTTCTCCGCGAGGTCGAGCGGCGTTGGAGTAACTCCTCTCCCCCCTCTTCCCTTTCTTCTCTCCTTTTCCCCTTCTTCTCCTTCGCTTTCCCCTTCCGCCTTCTCCTCTTCTTATCCTTTTCTTCCCCTTCCTCCTTCTCCTCTTCTCCTTCTCTTCTTCCTCCAACTTCACCCTCTGCCTCCTCCCCTCCAATAGCAGCCGGCGACGGGGCGGCCTGGGGCTGGGGTCGGGGCGGGAAGGCCGGCGAGGGGGAGCCGCCGGAGGGCCGGCCGGGGCGGTCGACCTCCCCTTGCTCGACGGAGACGGGGAACGGAGGCAGGGCGCGACCTCGGCCGCCACTGGGCGTGGTGGGGCGGCGGGGCGCTGGTGGGGCCGGGCGAGCTGGGCGGCCGAGCGGGGCGGTGGGGCGCGCGGGGTGGCCAGGCGCGCGCGGCGGGCGGGGCAGCGGTGCGGCAGCGGCAAAAACTCTTTGTTGAGTGCCGCGGCGGCCAGCACTCGGCAAAGGCATTTTTTTTTAAACTCTTTGCCGAGTGTCGCGGCGGTAAGGCACTCGGCAAAAACATTTTTTATTTTTTTTAAAAAAGCTCTTTGCCGAGTGCCTCCCTAGCTTGGCACTCGGCAAAGATTTTTTGCTTTTTAAAAAAAAATCTTTGCCGAGTGCAATGTCCTGCCACTCGGCAAAGTTTCCCAGCTTTGCCGAGTGCCATGACCATTGCACTCGGCAAATCAACCGAAATTGCAATTTTTTTTTGTTTTTTGCATTCCAGTGACACAAACAGTTCAAATATATCACATGTCACATATATATCACAAACATGACAATAATCACATATATATCACAACGAAACCATTTTCACACATTATATCACAGCCACAACTCAAATAACAACATATCGCAACCACAAGTCAAATATCACAACCACAAGTCACAAATTCACAACCACAGTCCATCAAGTCCAAGCACAAGTCACAACCACAAGTGAAGCTCAAGTCCAAGCACATGACGAAGCACAACTCCTCAAAAAGCGGCCTATGACACGATGGTGAAGCAAAGGCTCCATCATTCGGTGACGCATGAGCGGGGTTATTCGAACCCGCCGACGGAGGCTGCAAAAAGGATAAGAGGTTGCATGTGTGAGATTATCTAGTAAGTTTCTATGTGAGGCATTGGTGTATGTCATAGCTAGTGTAAGCATCTAGTAAGTTTCTATGTCAAGCATCTAGTAAATTGATAATGTCAAGCATGGTTGTATGTCATAGCTAGTGTAAGCATGTAGTAAGTTTCTATGTCAAGCATCTAGTAAGTTTCTATGTCAAGCATCTAGTAAGTTTGTATGTCAACCATGGTTGTATGTCAAGGAAGCATCTAGTAAGAGTGAACTTTCATACTTACAGGAGTGGCTGTAGAAGTAGGCGGTGGAGGAGCTGCCAACGGCAAAGGTACACCCCTTGCTGGACACTCCGCATGAAGGCCTCCATTTCTTGCATCCTCCTCTCCTGGGCCGCGAATGCTTCCCTCTGGGCCTGCAGCTGTGCGCTCTGAGCCTCGACCACGAGCTTCTGGGCCTGCAGCTCGGCCTGCAATACAAACTTCAATGTTTCATAATGCAAATGTAACTTAGGTGTGCAAAGATGAACGTACGACGAGTAAAACAGGACGTACCTCGAGAACGTCGACCCGCTGCAGTGACGGAGTAGGCCGTGGGCGTATGGGCTGGCTGGAGCTCGTGCTCCGTGCTCGGAGCACGTCGAGAGAGGGAACAGTGGTGGAGTCGATGGCGCCGTCTGCAATCCATAGCCGCCCATGCTTCTTGCCTCCTCCTAGCCTTATGATGGTCTCTGCATCAATGGGCAGTGCACACATCGTAATCTTCCCCATGGACCTCCCTCACCTTTGAGGTGTACTCTTGGACCTTAGTGTGTACGGTCGAGTCGGAGTACACCTCGCGCGGGGCAGACTGGTCGAAGGAGACAGAGGAAGACGCCCTGCCCATGTGGGACATAGCCCACGCAGAGAACTCCGAGACCTCCACGCCCAGGTGTGCAGCCTCCTGCAAGTAAGACGGCAAGATGGTGAGAAATAAGGCAGAACTCAGCGTCAAATAAGATAAAAGAAATCACTTACATATGCTTGTTTGTAGGCGGGGAGGCTGCGGCTGCCTTGATGGTGAGTAGCACCTCGCCTCAGTAGACGCTGGTCCCGCTGCCTCGCGTGGTTTGAGCGAAGTCGTTGGACAACCACCTGTCCACGATCATCTCCCAGCACACGGAGTGGGATCGGCACCACCAGGGAATCACCTACAAGTCATCGATTATTTGACATAGAAAAAGATAAAATTAAACTGACTTAATCTCAAAATGAATCATTATTAATGTTTTTCGTCTACCTCAAGGTACTGGGCCCGGGACAGCTCCACCTGTCTTGCATCAGGCTTGCTGATGGACTGCTTTAACACCACGGCGTAGTAGTCTCTGTGGGCCTACACGCGCGCCTCGTGGTGCATGTCGGTGACGTACTTCCTACAGGCGGCGACAGCCACCTGATCCGCCTGGGCCTCAAGTCCTTCTTCCAGCTTGAAATACCTCTGCATACAAAACCGATGTATCCATTCATTATTTCAATAAAAGACTTGCCCAATGAAAAATTGTGCGAGAGAGACTTACCCAAAACTCCGCCAGTACCCGCTCCTGCTTGTTGCGGTACCTGTCGTCAGGGGCCAACTGGTACCTGTCCCACGTGTAGGCCAGCTCCCGCACGTCCTCGGACACGTTCACAAGGTCGGGGTACCATTTCCTACACAAAACACCAATGGAGGAGGGGAGCGTGCAGGAGCACCCGACAAAACCAACCAGGCCCTGCATAAGTGATTAAGAAAATTTATCAGTTCCTCTTTTGATTTCCAACATTATCATATGAAGTAGTTGTGATAACATCTATAGTTACTTACCTCTTTGCCATAGGGCGAATCAGTGCCTGGTTGTGAGGAAGAGGAGGCTGAGGGAGGCTCGTGGGACCTCGCTGGTAGACAGTGGGGTAGCGGAACTGTCACCTCGGCGGCCTCGCCCTCGGCGGCCTCGTCCTCGGCCACCTCGTCCTCGGTCTGTCGGATGTCCTTGTCCTCGACCTCGTCCTCGGGCGTGGCCGTCATGTGCTCCTCCTCCATCACCTTGTCTGAAGGTGGCGGGGAAGGAGTCCGCTTCCTCTCTCCTGACCCTGGTCCTCCTCCTCTGACCTCCTGTGGACGCTACCCCTGACCCCGACTCCTCGTCTGAAACGGAGGGCGTGGTCTCCCGTAAAGGGAGGCCGTCTCACGTCGTGGACGGCTGCTCGCCATCCACCTGCAATCACAAAGAATGAACAAGACTTATTAGTATATATATTAGGAATAGATTCAAATAAATAAAGAAAACACAAACTAAAACAAACGTAGTATTACATGTATTAGGAATAATCTTCATGATTAGGATCATAGGTGTCGTCATCACTGTCAAAATTGTCCAAATGGGCAACACTATCTGAAGGTTCTATGTTGTCTGCGTCGTCATTGCCTAGCCTTAATCGGTCAAGCATTTCTATGTCCTTGGCATTTTGCACCATCTTATCAAAGCCTTCGCGACTCAGAATTTAACTCGGCCTTCAACCCATAACACGTCCAATGGCATCCAGCTGAGAAATCGTTGTACTCTCATGAAGGGGTTTCTGTGCCGAGTCCAACATTTCGTAGAAGGCCTTAGCGACTTCCTACATCTCCTCCTTCTCACGTCCTTCTGCGAAGTGAGCTTGGTGAGTGTCATCTAGCATGTCTGCTATTCCAGCATCATCACCAAAAGGCCTCGAGGCGTGGTCTCACCACCTCCGCTCCTATATGATCTGCTTCACCATGGTGGATCCACCGGTGGTAGCCAGCCGTATAACCATTGTACACAAGATGTTTACCCATGGTCACCTTGTCTACCCTTCTGTTGTTGTCACATTTGCTACAGGGACACCAAAGTTTAGAATGTCCTTTAGCTACACCCAAGCTCCATGCATGTTCCAAGAAAGCATCTGTCCCATTCACCCCACTCAATGTCAAAGTCACTCCTGCTTCTCCGGCCCGTGTACATCCACTGACGGTCTTCCATCCTTCCACATATACAGCACATAGTAATGTAACCATCAATTGCATCTACGCGGTGTTCCTACTCTCTAATAGGTGAGGATAGGTCCTAATCCCACCCGCGGATGCGTAGATGAGGTTAGTTTCCATGCTCCGCTCCCTATCCGAGACAGAATTTCGGCAGCACCTCCCCGCCGTTCTCCCGATACACGTCCTGCAAGGGAGAGTGTGTATCCATAGAACAACAAGGAGGTGATGCCGAAAGTCTGCCTCGGACCGGAGCGGACCATGGAAACTAACCTCATCTACGCATCCGCGGGCTGTCCAAAAAATGTGGACAATCCGAAACAGATACGGTCGCAGATATGCAAAGATCCGCATACCTCCGACCGTATCTGTTTCGGACGGAAGACGCCTAACTGGGTTACGCGACCTACGACCATGATACGGATAGAGGGGTTATACCTAAGGTGCCGGTGAGGTCAGGCTAGCGGGGCGGGTTGTAGAGTCGGTGCAGTGGCGAGGCGACGCGGTGCAGGCAGACCCGCAACGCCCACGAAGACGATCGGGGTCCTCTGGTCCTCTCCGACGGATCCTCTGCAATATAAAAAGGCAACAGGTTAGTATTTGTTAAAAAATTCGGCAGCACCTCCCCTGCACGGTGAGGTTTCCATAACCTGCAAAAAAGAACGGCACGAAGGCCGACAACGATGGGCAGCTGTACAGTAAGAAAACTTAATCTTTAATTTTGTCACAAGAAACAAGTAGAGCAATGCATCAAAGTACTCTAATTTTTTTTTATTTCTTCTGGCATTGACAGCACGAAAGATTATATTAACAAAAAGTTAGGAGATATCATTTTGGTACAAACTAAGGTGAGCAGATTAACCGAGTATATTATTCACCTACAGATCAAAATCATAATGAATGTACGGCATGCGACAAATTACTGAAGTGGACAGTTCAGTTTCTTCATAATGTTGATGATTTGTATAAAACACAGTGTGTTCTGAATGAATAAAAGAACGGCCACTTATTACTGGCTAAAAGTTACGTTATGCATTAAACTCTAACAGTTTGAGTGTAATTGCTTGACACTCCGTTTCACTGCATACAAAAAGAAAGAGCACCTACAGATCCAATCCATCCCCGCCCGCCCCTGCGTGTGGGTCGAGTACGGACGGTAAGCCAAATTTGGTTCTTATACATACAATGGCTGTGAATGTGATGTGTTCGGGAGTACTGGGACGATTACTCTTGCTTCTTTCCATTGGGCCTCGCTCCACTCCATGGGAGTTGTATTTGCTTGCCATTAGTATATCTGCTACTGCAATGCCACCAGACATCTTCTGATGAGATATGGCTGTCCCTTAAACTAGAAAGTACTACTACAGACTGTTATGTGCTTCAGTATCGCAATGCTACTTTTTTGTGTTGTTGTTGAGAATAAGCTACCTATTTTGTGACTGGTAACGTGTTTTTGTTGCTGGTGATGTTCTATGTTCAAAACAATTTCTTCTCTCTTAGAGTATTTTTCGTCTTGGATCAGTTTGGATCACTGCATTGAAAAAGAGTTGGAGCATGTATGCCCATTTATGTTGTAATATGCCCACATGCTGTTTTTTTTTCCTCTCATGAACCCTCACCCTTACCAAGCCAATCATTGATTCAGATTTCAACTTAGTTGTTTTGTCACCGTTTTTGTTTAATTTACTTCACCCTTGATTTTCCAGCAGGACTCCTCATTCTCTCATGGGGGGAAATAGTTCCTATGAAAGTGCTCTTTGAGACACCGTCAGGCTTCGCAATCTTTGGCTTCGATGGAGGCTTTCTAAAACAAGACAATGCCATTGAGGTGCTTTCTCTATCCATTGTACCTTGCTGGTGGGGATGTCAGTACTTCTCAATTTGTCTGTCATCAACCCCACATCTTTTAATTTTTTTTTCCTGGTTTTTGTGTTTGCAGAGCCTTTGGACACATTTTGTCAGCAAAGCCACGGCAAAACTTGTTAGTACTGACCCTCTTTATTCTATTTGTGTTCCATTCTCCTTGCTGGTAACTGACTAGAATTAATGAGTTCATTTATGCATGGAATTTATTGGCATGCTTTTCACCTGTTTGTGATGAACTCTTGCTCTTTCTTCATTTCTTTTTGCTAGTGTTTTATAGTTTTTGTAACATCTCCTGTAGCAACTGAATAAAAATTGTTGTGTTGATGCAAGCTTCTGCTTCTGCTGTTAGCTCCGTACCATGCATCGTTACATATATCTGTGGTTGTGAGAATAATCTTGATAAAGATGATAGGTCATTTGGCACCTGTCCAGATTTGATTAACTGGATGCTACAGAATCTGCCATTAAAATACCTGATAGGTCTAAGCGGAAAGAAAGTTTCTCCTCTGATGGTAAATTAAAATTATCAGCTCCGCGTGTGGTTCAGGAATAAGTACTTTTTGGGTATTGAACAATTGATATTTATCTTTCTGCTTGAGAGTGTTTATTTAGCTCAAGATTCATTAGAGATTATCTTATGTCAGTTTTAGTGTATGATTATTCAGCATATTGGATGGCATTTCTTCAGCTAGGTGATATTTATTGTCCACTTGAATGTATAATGTGATTATGGAAAAGCACTGGCATCACTGGCCTAGGTCTAGGAAAATTTGCTAGATAGCAGCTTCATAACAACAAAAACTGCATTTTGGATGATACTTCAAACCAAACATATTATTTGGTAGGTATTATAGTTGTAAGAAGTCTATTTATCTGTCTGGTTGAAGCTGATATCATGATCCATTACTTGTGCTAGATTAACAATTAAGTTATAGTTAAATTTTAGATGAAAGTATAATGTGTATGTTGTCTTTCAAAGAATTTAACCAATTTATGGTGTAAACTAGTTGAAACCTACTGGATTGCCCTTTGTTTAATATTGCTAAAATTCTGCATTTATTTTCCAGGTCATCTTTCCGCTAGGATTTGAGATGTTTGAGAACAAGTCAGATGCTATTAGTTCCAAAGCTGGTATTGATGAACGCCTCACCAGGATGATCAAGGAATGGTGGTTTGGAGAGACGGCTTCTTGTCGGGAAGAATGAACATAAAGAAGTTATAGAAAGAGAGCTGGTCAGCTTAACCCCTTCCCCTTTCCTCCTTCCCTCGGTGTATAAGGTATGCAGGACCATTCATTTTATTTTGTTTGCTGTGTCTTTTGCAGAAAATCACCTGCCAGATTGATGAAGCTGTCATGGAAGTGATGTGGGGGCTGAAAAATCTCTTGCATACTTTACTGCCTCGAGAAAAATTAGATCTCAGTGAGGAGGACCTTAAGCACAGGAGCAAAGGATTACAGAACTTCTTAGAGCGCCAAGGATTTAGCATCGAACCAGAGCTGGTGAGATCACTTGGTGATGTCTGAATTGATTTTTTTTTCTTTTACTTGTTTGTTCTTCTATAGTGCTTGAATATTGCCAAAGTTTCCATGGACCTAACTAACTGAAACCTCGAACATACCATATTATTACTGGCTACTCGACAATATCATTCTTTTTTTTTCGTTATATCTCATATGTTTCTTATGGAAGGCTTTCAATTTCCTTTCATTGTTGAGCATAGCTGCTTGTATCCAGGTTGACGGACAGATTGCAGAAGCAGCTTGGTATGTGTACCGCTGTATTGAAATTGATGAGGAGCTTTATCTATGCTTTCACAAGCATGAGTATCTTGAGGAGGAAGGCATCGACACTAGTGGCTGGGGTACGTTGAAATACGTGATAGCCCTGTTGCTAATGTGTACGGATGAACCTGCATCTGGTCCTGATCAGGTGAAGCAACATGCTAATACTTTATTGTGATTTTTATTACACGCTCAAACTGTTGGAAATTCATCATTTAAGTGACGCGCTAAAACTGTTGTTTCTTGTTTCAGTCGTTCTCAGAGGAAGAATGGAAGAAGATAAAGGGTGGTAAGCACAAATATGATAAATCTTAAAGTTTTCCTAGTTTGCATTGGTACTACTATACTATCTATTCAAGTAGAACCCGTCTGTAGCTGTTGTATTCAGACGGTGAGCTCTTGGTGGCATCTTGCAAATGTGTGTGTGATTACTTGCAACTGTTGGGCAACTGACCACAAGTAGCAGTTGCATTTCTGAACTGCTATAGGAATTAGTAAACGTTAAGACATGCTCCAGCGTTTTCAAGACATGCGAATGGTTATATTTCCAACGGCAAAGGCACCCGTCGTTCCCTTACCATATCCACCCTATGTATATAGGAACAGTCCCAGGCTACTTAAAAAAATGACGCTCGAACTGATCTTTGTATATCATATCGCAGCTTCAGGTACAAGTAGCCTACTATGGCTGTGTAATGGCACCGACTATGTACCAGCTGTTTACTTAACCACTCTCCGTTCATTCTTCAAAGAACTACATACATATGTTCGGATGTGGACTACTAAGTACCATGCTCAAACTGGTATTCTTGTGTTTTTTTCATACATCCAGCATATTTCCAGGCTACTTAAAAAAACAAACTCTAAGATGTTTGTTGGGCCACAACATAGCAATACTCACTACTGGAGGCGCATGCTTTGCCGATGGCCTCTAGCCCTCGGCAAAGGCCCAGAAACCCTCGGCAAAGGCTTTGCCGAGGGCTGCCCTCGGCAAAGACCCCTCGGGGAATTTTTAGACGGTGAAGGGGTCTTTGCCAAGGGCCCTTTATCGGGCACTCGGCAAAGCCTTTGCCGAGGGCCAGGACGGCCCTCGGCAAAGAAAAGAAGCCGTCAGGTGCCGACGCCGTTGGCGGTTTCTTTGCCGAGGGCCGACCCTCGGCAAATAATTTTTTTTTATTTTTTTTTTAAAAACTTTTGCTGAGGGCCGGCCCTCGGCAAAGTTGGCAAATAATTTTTTTATTTTTTTTTTAAAAAACCTTTGCCAAGGGCCTCCTCCCTGGCCCTCGGCAAAGAAATTTTCAGGATTTTTTAAAAATTCTTTGCCGAGGGCCGGCCCTCGGCAAAGAAATGGTTTTTTTGAATTTTTTTTAACCCTTTACCGAGGGCCTCATCCCTGGCCCTCGGCAAAGAAATTTTTAGGATTTTTTAAAAATTCTTTGCCGAGGGCCGGCCCTCGGCAAAGAAATGGTTTTTTTGAATTTTTTTTTACTCTTTGCCGAGGGCCTCCTCCCTGGCCCTCGGCAAAGAAATTTTCAGGATTTTTTAAAAATTCTTTGCCGAGGGTCGGCCCTCGGCAAAGAAATGGTTTTTTTGAAATTTTTTTAACCCTTTGCCGAGGGCCTGCTCCCTGGCCCTCGGCAAAGAAATTGTCAGGATTTTTTTCCAAAAAATCTTTGTCGAGGGCTATTGCTTGGGCCCTCGGCAAAGGACCCTTCTTTGCCGAGGGCCTTGGTCATTGCCCTCGGCAAAGAGGCAGAAATTTAAATTTTTTTTTGTTTTTTGCATTCCATCGACACAAGCATTTCATATATATACATATATATATCACACAGAACCTATTTTCTCACAATATATCACAACCATAATTGCGAACCACAAATCACAATATATTACAACGACAAGTCACATGTTCATCATCATTCACATGTTTATTACGATAAGTTAATGAAATCCAAGCACAAGTCACAACCATAAATCACAAATCACGCTAAAGTCCAACCACATCACCTAGCACGAGTCCTCATCAAGCTAGCCTATGAGACGATGGTGAAGGAAAAGCAGGATCACCCGGTGACGCACTAGCGGGTTGATTGGAACCCGCGGACGGAAGCTGCACAAAGGAGCAGAGATTGCATGTGTGAGTAATCCAAGAAAACAGTTTTGGAACTTAGAGATTGCATCTAGTATTGTAGGAATACAAAAAGATTAGACTCAATTGAAAATTTCAGCAGCACCTCCCCTGCACGGGGAGGTTTCCAAAACCTGCAAGAAACGACGGCACGAACGCCGACATCCACAACGGCACGAACGCCGACATCCACAACGGCACGAAGGCCGACATACATGCAAAGCACAAGCGAAAAGTGAACTTTTATACTTACAGGAGTAGCTGCAGGAGTAGGAGGTGGAGGAGCTGAAAACTGCATAGGTACACCCGATGCTTGCCTAAGACTTTGCATGATCACCATCATCTCCGCCATCTGCTTCTGCGCGGCCTCGAACGCGACCTTCTGAGCCTGCAGCTGTGCGGTCAGCTCCGCGTTCTGCTCTTGACTTTGCCTTTTTGTTTCTTGCAGCTCGGCCTGCAATATTTCACTCCAATGTATCAGTAATGCAAATCTAATTTAGGTGTGTAAATATCTACGTACGATGAGTAAAACAGGAATTACCTGGAGTGCTTGGACCTGCTGCAGTGCTGGAGAAGGCCGTGGACGTATGGACTGGCTGGAGCTCGTGCTCCGTGCTCGGATAGCGTCGAGGGAGGGAACAGTGGTGGAGTCGATGGCGCCGTCTACAATCCACAGCCGCCCATGCTTCTTGCCTCCTCCGAGCCTCATGATCGCCTCTGCATCAATGGGCTCAGTGCGCACATTGTAATCTTCCCCATATATCTGCCTTACCGTTGACGTGTACTCTTGGACTTTAGTGTACACGTTCAGGTCGGAGTACACCTAGGGCGGGGCAGCCGGGTCGAAGGAGACAGAGGACGACGCCCTGCCCATGTGGGACATAGCCCACACAGAGAACTCCGAGACCTCGCCTGGGTGCGCAGCCTCCTGCGAGAAAGACGGAAAGATGGTGAGAAATCAAGCAGAATTGAGCGTCAAAATAAATGAAAGAAATCACTTACGTATGCTTGTTTGTATCCGGGGAGGCTACGGCTGCCTTGATGGTGAGTTGGACCTTGCCTCATCAGACGCTGTTCCCTCTGCCTCTCGTGCGTGTCAATAAAGTCCTGTGATAACCACTTGTCTACGATCATGGCCCAGCACTCGGGATATGATCGGCACCACCAGGGAATCACCTACAAGTCATCGAGTATTTGACATATAAGAAGATGAAATTGAACCTACTTAATATCAAAACGAATCATTATGAATGTTATTCGCCTACCTCAAGGTACTGATCCCGGGTCATCGTAATCCATCTTGCTTGAGGCTTGGGGAGGGACTGCCTAAGTACCGACCTGTAGTAGTCTATGTGGGCCTGGACGCGCCCATGGTGGTGCATCTCGGTGACGCACTTCCTACAAGCTGCGGCAGCCGCCCGATCCGCCTGGGCCTCAAGTCCTTCTTCGGCCTTGAAATATTTCTGCATACAAAACCGATGTATCCATTCATTATTTCAATAAAAGATTTAACCAATGAATGCGATGTATTAAGCAATGTTGTGCGAGAGAGACTTACCCAAAACTCCGCCAATACTCGCTCCTGCTTGTTGCGATAAGTGTCATCCGTGACCAGCGCGTACCTGTCCCAGTTGGAGGCCGGCTCCCGCACCACCGGCTCTTCGGACAGTTGCACAATGCTGGGGTACCATTTCCTGCACAAAACACCAAGGATGCTCGCGGGGGTGCGTGCTGGAGTACCCGACAAAACCAACCAGGCCCTGCACAAGTGATTAAGAAAATTTATCAGTTCTCTTAAGATTTCCAACATATCTTATGAAGTAGTTGCGATAACATCCATAGTTACTTACCTCTTTGCCATAGGCCGAATCACTGAGCGGTTGTAAGGAAGCGGAACCGGAGGGAGGCTCGCGGGACCTCGCTCATAGAGAGTTCGGGTAGCGGTACCCTCTCCCTCGCCCTCGAGCGCCTCGCCTCCCTCGCCCTCGAGCGCCTCGCCTCCCTCGCCCTCGAGCGCCTCGTCTCCCTCGCCCGTCTGCTGACCCCTCTCGTCCTTCGATGAGGACGAGGCCATGGCCATCACGTGCTCCTCCTCCAGCACCTCGTCACATGTCGAGGGAGGAGACCGCTGCCTCCTGCGGCGGCTGCCCCTGGTCCTCCTCTCGTCACCTCCTGCGGACGCTACCCCGGACGACGACCCCTCACCTCGAAGGAGAGGGCGGTCTCTCCCGTAAACCGAGGGCGTGTCACGGCGTGGACGTCTGCTCGCCATCTTTGTCCAATCACCTGCAATCACAAAGAATGAACAAGACTAATTAGTACATATATTAGAAATAGATTCAAAATATATAAACAAAACACAAATTAAAAAACCATAGTATTACATATATTAGGAATAATCTTCATGATTGGGATCATAGGTCTCATCATCACTGTCAAAATTGTCCAAATGGGCAACACTATCCGAAGGTTCTATGTTGCCATCGTCGTCATTGCCTAGAAGTAATCGCTCAAGCATTGCTATGTCCTTGACATTTACCACCACATCTCCATCGACCTCGTCATCAACCGTTTCGTTGTCTACTTCCATTTCGATTGCTTCGGGTAAGACTATCTCAAACGTGTCTGGTAGCCCATCTTCTTGATAGAACTGACCATCATATGTGTTTGCGTTGAAGTTGTAATCATCATCGTTTGGGGTAGGTAGTTTACCATGTGGAGATACCTGGTGCACAATAGCCCAACCCTTAAGATCCTCTTTATCTTGGTTGGCGTGTCGAGTATAATACACCTGCACGGCCTGTTGAGCCACAATGTAGACATCTTTTCCAGGATAGATGGAATCTTATCGAATCTCCACTAGTCCAAGATGAGCGGTTCGTCTCATTGATCGAGGATTAAACCAGTGGCATTTGAACATGACAGGTTTAAGAGGTTCGTCTCCATGAAATGAGAGTTCATAGATTTCCTCAACTCTACCATGATAGTCGAGGCCATCAGTGCCGGGCGTACAAACTCTGCTATTTGTGGTTTTTCGTTTGGGCCGAATCTGCTCGTAACTTGTTGTGTGGAAGCAATATCCGTTCACGCCATAGCCGGTAAATGACTTCACCCTAACATCATAGCCGTTTGCAACCTGTTTCAACTCGTCGCTCATGGACGAATCGGTCTGGGCCTGCAAGGTGAATCATGATAGATCGTTATATTAATCAAACGTACGATCACCTTGGACGATCGAACGTACGAGCTAAATTGGACATTACCTTTTGTTTGAACCAAGAAATGAAATTAGGCCTCCCCGCTCCCGCACCCCGCGAAACAAGGGTGTCTTGTTCATGCGAGGTAGGATCCCTTGATTGATGCCAGAATTCACGAACAAATTCCCTGTCCGAACGAGAATCAATGGGGTTGGATGCAGAATAGTGACGGCATATTGAAATAAGTTCATTGAGAACTTACTTGATGAACGGCTGCACCTCGGTAAGGTTATTCAACACATATAGCATGATACTGCGCCACTCTTCACTTCCCAATAGCTTTGGGGTTGATCCACTTGCGCTGTCGAGTTGGCCTTGGAAAAGGCTCAGGGTCGATTCATTTTCGCCAGTATTATAACGAGAGGGTGGATTATGATTGCTAGGAAGGTTCGGCTTGTAGTATAGCATTGTGAAGTTTGCCACCTCCTCCTGAAGGCATGCCTCTGCAATGGAAGCCTCAATTCTGGCTTTATTTGTACATTTTTTGCGAAGAGTCTTTAGACATCTCTCGATTGGATAGCACCAACGAGCCTACATGGGCCCCCCCAAACGTGCCTCGGACGGGAGGTGCACAATCAAATGTTGCATCGGCAAGAAGAAGCCGGGTGGAAAGATCTTCTCCAGCTTACAGAGCAACACAGGTGCCGCTTTTTCCAAGTCCTGAGCGACGGTCCGAGATATCTCCTTAGCACAAAGCTGGCGGAAGAAAAAGCTCAACTCTGCCAGCACTTGCCAGACATGCTCAGGGACATAGCCTCGGACCATCGCCGGAAGAAGCCGCTCAATCCATATGTGGTAGTCATGACTCTTCATCCCGTTGACTCGCAGAGTGCCTAAGTTCACTCCCCTGCTAAGATTCGCTGCATATCCATCTGGAAACATTAACATCTGCATCCATTTTAGTACCTCCCTCCTTTGATCGATTTGCAAGACGAAATTGACCTTAGGCCTTTTCTAGTTCTTGTTTCGGCCACTAGGAGGTTGCATCGCTTGATTCAGTCTATCGCACAACGTCGCTAGGTCCACTCTAGCTTTAACGTTGTCCTTAGACTTGTCAGTGTCCATGAGAGTTCCCCAAAGTGCCTCAGCGATATTCTTTTCAGTGTGCATTACATCAATGTTATGTGGCAGAAGAAGGTCATCGAGATAGGGGAGCCTCGTCAAGCCGGATTTATGAGTCCACATATGTTCCTCACCATATCCCACAAAACCACCTTCTTCATTGGGCATGAGAGCATCTATCTGAACACGAACCTCGGCACCAGTCCTCAAGTGCGGTTTAGGGTCTGTCACTTTGACACCTTTCGTAAAGCTCTTGATGTCTTCTCTAAATTCATGGTTTAGAGGGAGGAACTGACGATGCTGGTCGAACGACGAATACTTGCCACCCTTCTTCAACCAAATGAACCTCACGGCTTCCTTGCATACTGGGCATGGGAACTTCCCGTGAACACACCAGGCGGCGAATAACCCATACGCCAGGAAGTCATGCAGGGAGTAGTGGTACCAAACGTGCATTTTGAAGCTTGTCTTTGTAGCTCGATCGTATGTCCATACCCCCTTCTCCCAAGCATGGATCAATTCATCAATCACAGGCTCCATGAACACACCCATATTACTCCCCGGGTGTCCAGGAATTATCAACGACAAGAATACGTTATGCCGTTGAAAGGAGATGCCGGGAGGGAGATTGAGGGGGACAACAAAAACGGGCCAGCATGTGTATGGGGCAGCCATCATTCCATAAGGATTGAACCCATCTGTTGCCAGCGCGACACGTACATTACGAGCCTCAGCTGCTTTGTCATGATGTTTGTCATTGAAATACGTCCATGCTTCAGCATTAGACGGATGTACCATCTTCCCAGGATTGTACCGTTTGCCATCTTTGTGCCATGTCATCTGTTTCACGGATTCCTCAGTCATGAATAGCCGTTGAATCCTCGGTAGGAAAGGAAGGTGACGTAGCACTCTCGCAGGGATCGGAAGCTGCTTCTTCTGACCATCACCAGAGTCTACCTCTAGGTACCTGGAGGATTTACACTTCGGAAAGTAATTTGCATCCTTGTGTTCTTTTCTAAATAGGACGCACCCCTTCGGACAAACATGTATCTTGTCATACGGCATCTTAAGCATACGAAGGAGTTTCTTTGCCTCGTATAAGTTCGTCGGCAAAGTGTGCTTCTCCGGTAGCATGGTGCCAAACACGGCCAACATCTTATCGAAGCCTTCTCGACTCAGGTTTAACTCGGCCTTCAACCCCATTACGCGTCCAATCGCATCTAGCTGAGAAATCATTGTACGCTCGTGAAGGGGTTTCTGTGCCAAGTCCAACATTTTGTAGAAGTCCTTTGCGGATTCCTCCATCTCCTCCTTCTCACGTCGTTCAGCGAAGTGAGCTTGGTGGGCGTCATCTAGCATGTCTGCTACCCCGGCATCATCATCAAAAGCCTCGAGGCGTGCTCTCACCACCTCCGCTCTTATACGATCTGCTTCACCTTGGTAGATCCACTGCTGGTAGCCAGGCGTATAACCATTGAACACAAGATGTCTACCCATGGTCTTCTCGTCTACATTTCTCTTGTTGTCACATTTGCTGCAGGGACACCAAACTAGAGAATGTCCTCCTGCTCCTGGGCCAAATGCATGTTTCAAGAAACCATCTGTCCCCTTCACCCATTCATAGTCGTAGTCACTCCTGCTTCTCCAGCCCATGTACATCCACTGACGGTCCTCCATCCTTTAACATTTACAGCATAGAGTATTGTGACCATCAATTGCATCTACGCGGTGTTCCTACTGTCTAATAGGTGAGGATAGGTCCTAATCCCACCCGCAGATGCGTAGATGAGGTCAGTTTCCATGCTCCGCTCCTCTCCGAGACAGAATTTTGGCAGCACCTCCCCGCTGTTCTCCCGATACACGTCCTGCAAGGGAGAGTGTGTATCCGGAGAACAACAGGGAGGTGTTGTCGAAACTCCTTCTTGGACCGGAGCGGACCATGGAAACTAACCCATCTACGCATCCACGGGCTGTCCAAAAAACGTGGACAATCCGAAACAGATACGGTCGTAGATACGCAAAGATCCGCATACCTACGACCGTATCTCTTTCGGACGGGAGACGCCTAACTGGGTTACGCGCGGGCTACGACAGACATGCGCAAAAAGAGGTTATTTATACCTAGGGTGTCGGTGAAGTAAGGCTACCGGGGCAGTGGCGAGGTGACGCAGTGCAGGTAGAACCGCGACGTCGACGAAGACGATCGGGGTCCTCCGGGTCCCCTCCGACGTACTCTTCTCCTGCATAAAAGGACAATAGGTTATTTTTTGTTCAAAATTTCGGCAGCACCTCCCCTGCACGGGGAGGTTTTCAAAACCTGCAAAAAAACGACACGATGGTCGACATTCACAACGGCATGAAGGCCAACAACCACAACGGCACGAAGGCCCTCATATCAACTTACGGCATGAAGGCCCACACAACCACATACGGCACGAAGGCCGACAACGAGAGTTTTACCTAGGGTTGCGGTGGAGTCGGGCGTCGCGGTGCGGGGGTCACTTTCTTCTTCGGCGAGGTCGAGCGGTGTTGGAGTACTCCTCTCCCCCTCTTCCCTTTCTTCTCTCCTTTTCCCCTTCTTCTCCTTCTCTTCCCCTTCCTCCTTCTCCTCTTCTTATCCTTTTCTTCCCCTTCCTCCTTCTCCTCTTCTCCTTCTCTTCTTCCTCCAACTTCACCCTCTGCCTCCTCCCCTCCAATAGCAGCCGGCGACGGGGGCGGCCTGGGGGCTGGGGTCGGGGCGGGAAGGCCGGCGAGGGGGAGCCGCCGGAGGGCCGGTCGGGGCGGTCGACCTCCCCTTGCTTGACCGAGACGGGGAACGGAGGCAGGGCGCGACCTCGGCCGCCACTGGGCGTGGTGGGGCGGCGGGCGCGCTGGTGGGGCGCCGGGGCGAGCTGGGCGGCCGAGCGTGGGGCGGTGGGGCGCGCGGGGTGGCCAGGCGCGCGGCAGTGCGGCAGCGGGCAGGCGGTGCGGCAGCGGGCACGCGGCGGCGGTGGTGGAGGCGCGGGGCGACCGGGGCTGCCGAGCTCGGGGCGGTGGTGGAGGCGCGGGCGGCCGGGATTCACGCGCGAAGCTGGGGCGGCCGGGCTCGGGCCAGCCGACGCGTGCAGCAGCGGGTGCGCGGCGGCGGGCGCGCGGCGGCGGGGTGCGCGGCGGCGGTGGTGGACGTGCGGGGGCCGGCCGCGAGCGGGCGCGTGGGGAGGGAGATGTCTGGGTTTTATGTATCTGACATCGCAACTTGCTCGAAACATTCTCAATTTTTTACCACAGCCTACACATGCGATAACATGACACCTCGACAAGTTTCGTGATTTTCGGACTTCGTATGGACTTTATATAATTTTAAAACACTTTTCCGGCAAGTGGCTCGTCATGTTACGTGAAGAAGATGCGCGAAATTTGATGCGAGTTTGTGGATAGAGACTCAACATACACCAAATACCATGAATAACATTTTTCGAAGCACTAGATTACAATATTCCATGCACTTGCAGTTCAAATTTGAATTATATATAAAAATTTAACATAATCAAATTAATCAACCAAATATAACAAAAAAACTAGAAAAAGCACCAAATTTGAACATGAAGTTGTAAACAATGTAGGCGGGCCCAACAAAAAATTTGGGGTAAAAAAAACTAAAAATTTGCCGAGTGCCAGCTTGGCACTCGGCAAATACTGTCTTTGCCGAGTGCTGGGCCAGGGGCACTCGGCAAAGAATTTTTAAAAAGAAAATTTTCAAAAACGGTTAAAAAGTCTTTGCCGAGGGCCTAACGGTGATGCCCTCGTCAAAGATTGACGGTAGGGGATGGAAGTCGTGTCAGGCGGTGTTGCCGAGGGCCGGCCCTTTGCCGAGGCCCTCGGCAAAGAATTATTGTTGCCGTGTGCTTGTCTTTGTCGAGGGTCAAAGAGTCTTTGCCGAGGGCTGCCCTCGGCAAAGACTCTTTACCGAGTGCCCGAGCATTTGCCCTCGGTAAATCCTCAGGCCCTCGGCAAAGATGCTCTGTATGCACCAAGCTCTAGTGTCTTGCTAAACTTAAATGGAAATTTTTGCTACGATGCATGCGTGTTACGCTAGTACTTGTACAAAGCCATTGATGCCATAGAACACCAATGGTTGTATTGTAGATCTGCTTTGTTGCTGGCCTTGTCATTTGCTACTACGCGAAGTAGTTATTAGAGGCGGCTGCTTGACTCAGGGTTAGAATTCACCATCTTACGGCTACTTTGGCAGATCGGGGGAACTAACCTAGGGAAGCAAACCGAGGGGGAGGGATTTTACTGGACATGCTAATCCCTTCTCCACCCGGAGGGGAGATTTCACATGCGGGGTTATTTCCCTGTGTCTGTTTGGAAACATGGAGTTGCAGAGGAGATAGATTATGCATAAACAAAGTTGTCAGATAAAGCACGCATTGCATGAATTAGTTCGCTGATGGCTCTCGGCTTCTCTGGTGTGCATCTACCATGTCCAGGATTATAGGAAAGTCTTGGCTGATATAGTATAGTAACATCTTTAAAAAATACGGAAAAAATCAAGAAAATTCAGAGAAGAAAAAATTATATAAGAAGGTCCGTACACATCAATGCTAGCATCATATAATCACAAAAAAAAATCTCAGGAATAAGTAGGCCTTAGGTCTGGCGTAGTCCTTTCTTACCACTTGGCTTCAAAGTTACTTGTAACCAAGTGACTAATTAATACAATCATTTTATATTTATTTTAGTGAATATTGCAATGAATTCAAATGAAAAAAGTAATGTAGCAAATTTTCTTAAACATATTGAGGATATAAAATGGCAGAATTGCATACAAATTTTCTTAAAGAATTTTCCTTCGTTTTCTTTTGCATGTTGGAGTTTTTGCATACTAAACAAGCATGTCAACAATCTCTTGATGAGTCTTGGCCATCAACTAATTATTAGTACGCTAAATTATTTATACAAAAACATTTTTTTAAGGGACGAGGCTGTGCACCATTAATAATATAGCAGGAAAATACAAATAGACGGCCCTAGAAGACCACCTACAGGGGACAAAACTAAAACACATATTGTAACACACGAAAGGAAACTAGACGCCCACAATCAAATGCAATCAAAAACTTTGCACTAGCCAAAACCCTCAAGTCCTCGCCTCTTTGATCTTTTGGACGAGGTCTGGTGTTGACGACTCTTTTTGACTTTTTGCTAAAATGTGCATGAATTCATCTCTTTCCAAATCTCCCAAATTACTAGAAGCAGAAGTAAGTGGAGACTCTTCCGTGTGACCAAGTGTTACATATTTCTTAAACGGTAAATTTCTGTTTCGGACTACACCTTTCGGCCCACCACGCGAATCAACCAGCCCACTGCCCACGCTAGCTCGGCTCAGCGATGGCTCCAGACCTCCAGAGACCAGAGCGAGGTGGGCACTGGTATGTGATGTGATGGGCTGAAAAGCACAACCCAACATCATGTTGAAGCGCAAAACATGATGGACGGTTGGCTGGTTCGTATCGTTGCTGGTTCGTGAAGAAGTATTGTTGGCTGATTTGTGTAAGAGAAAAATACTGTTCCGGCTGGAAATTTACGATCGTTTACGACAAGCCACAGCCAAACGAACATGCTGATTGGACGCTTCTCCTTTCTTTCTTTTTTCTGTCTTCATATTATTTTATTTGCTATAAGAAATTGTGTGATTCCGCATAGAAAGACCTTGTTCAAATACTTATGCTGAGAGGTTTGACACACATGAATACCTTGTTCAAATACATTGCACATGAGAAAGGGTAGAAATCTACCAAAAAATGAACATACATGAATACCTTGTTCAAAATACTTGTACCAACTACCAACCGTGTGGGGACCATGGCCGTCGTGATCGGCCCATTCAACGAGGGCCTTGACGGCGCATGCTCAGCGCAGGTGATAGGAAAAAATCTACATTACCCCCTTCAACTTTTACGAAAGTCTATTTTTTCTCCTTGAACTCTAAAACCAGATAAACCACCTCCCTGAACTTTTAAAACCGTTCGTTTTATCTCCCTGACCAGTTATAAGCAGTTTTCAAAAGCAGTTTTGTCTTTTTCTTTTTTATTTATTTTGGCTGAATCTTTGAAAAATCATAGTAAATCACAAAAAAATCATGAAATTGAAAATCCAATTTTGTTGGACTCCACATGAGTAGATCTACACAGTGAATATATAATATGATATGTTTTAGTACATATTTTTTGTTTTAGCTTTAGATCTATGCTTTTTTATAATTAATTCACAGCTGCAATTTCTATGGTCCAACTGTGGTAGAATTTTTATGGTGGACTGATTATTGTATGCTTGAACTTTAGTAAAAATTAGTCCACCATGAAAGTGTCACCACAATTGGACCATAATTACTGCAACTATGATTAATTAGATAAAAGCATAGATCTAAAGCTACATCAAAAAAAATTATACTAAAGCATGCCATATTATACGTTTACTGTGTTCAAATGGAGTCCAAAAAAATTAGATTTTTTATTTTATGATTTTTCTATGATTTACTATGATTTTTCAAAGATTCAGCCAAAAAATTTTAAAAAAGAAAAAAGACAAAACCGCTTTTGAAAATCTCTTATAACCCGTCAGGGAGGTAAAACGAACGGTTTCAAAAGTTCAGGGAGGTGGTATACCCAGTTTTAGAGTTCAGGAAGGAAAAGCATACTTTCACAAAAGTTGAGAGAAGTAATGTGGACTTTTTCCCAGGTGATATAGCATGTAGTATGAGACAGATTTCAGGCCAGCCCGGTCCGGCGGCCCATGAATAAGATCGTAGAAGAGAAGACATGGTCGGAGCTAGAAGGCCGGCAAGGACATGTTTGATTGAGGCCTGGCCCGGAACTTTGCCTGGGTCAAGCAGCTTTTTAAAGCTGTGAACCAAATAGGCTTGAAAAGCAGGAGACCGAGGCAACTTGACCATTTTGCGTGCTCTGTCCATGTTGGCCATGTAGACACGATATGTCATATCACATCATCAAATGATAGCAAACATTTAACTAACATTCTCTCTCTGATAGAAAAAAATTTAACCATTTAAAACTACTCCCTCTATTCTAAATTATAAGTCGTTTTGGCTTTTTCTAAATACATAGCTTTTATTATATACCTAGATATTAAACTATGTCTAGATACATAACATAAGTTATGTGCTTAGAAAAGCCAAAACAACTTATAATTTGGAAAGGAGACACTAGCATTTTAAGAAGTACAGTTGAATGGTAAATAGTTAAATATCCCACTTATGGTCATAGTTCTCGCTGGCAAAAAAAAAGAATGAGAGGCCAGGGCAACTCGATCATTTTGCGTGATATGTCTTTTTTCTATTTGAACCTCTAGTTTGAATTTATAGTATTTTTTGGCATGATATGTATTTAGTTGAAACCTAATTTTAACTATATAAACAACTATTGCATCCCTTTCTGTGACTTCATCAATCTATAGTTTATTTTCAATTTTTAATCAAGTTTTTTTCCACATGTTAAGTAGAAACTTTAGTGCCTTCTTATTTAAAATTTATTTTATTACTAAAAAGAATTTAGGTCCTAGTATTGTTTTCCCATGTTAAGTTGAACCTCATCTTGCACTAAGGCACTGAACATGTTGAGTTTGTTATATCACAAGATTATATGTGTAGTATTGTTTTATATATCATAGAGTGCTTAAAATAAAATTACCAATGTTTATATGACATAACATTGCAGTCAAAATGTATAAACTTCTTTGAAATAACAACTTATCAACTTTATTATCATGGAGTATTAATATAAATTAAAGTGAACCGTCAGTGTTATTATTGCTATATTGTTTGTTAAGTTAACATTTTTCTATGCTTTATATTCGATTAAAATAAATATTTATCTTAATTTATACATGTTTACTTGCTATATATGGTGAAATATAGCATTATGGTTATTTAATTCCTGGATTGTACTAGTCTATAATTTAGAAATCTATAAGTGTACCATACTTTATATTGATTATTTATGTAGTAACATATATTAGTATTTATAGTATTTACATTTAGATTTAGGAGATACTTTTGTTTATCTTTTGTTATGGCTGAGGTAGATACAAATATAAAAGTAAGAGCTAAATGCACCGTAGGTCTATTAACTTTTGATGGTGTGTCATCTAGGTTCATCAACTTTTAAACTGCATTTTTTGGTCCATTAACTTTTGATGGTGTGTCATCCAGGTCCATCAACTTTCAAACTGTATTTTTTGGTCCGTTAACTTTTGGTGGTGTGTCATCCAGGTTCATCAACTTTTAAATTACATTTTTGGGTCCCTAAACTTTTTAACTAGTTCACCGTAAGTCCATACCCCTTCATTTAGCGAATAGATCTGACATGGCACGCCAAAAAAACAGCCACCATGGAGTACAGGACGAGATCACCATCCAGAGATAATCTTCAATATAAAGAACCTGAAGGGGTCACCATCTAGGGTTTCTCAAGCGACGGCTCGACAGAAAATAAACTCCACAATAAAATTCAGACTTATCTACCCGGTACAAGGCCGAAGGCCATAGGTATAGGCACGTAGGCCACCTGACCCAAACAAAACTCGGACTCCACTAGCCCAACTAGGACCGATTGACCTATGGGCGGATACAGAGGGTATTCCCCGTATTCCCAGGAATACCCAACTATTTTAGCACACTTCTATGTATATATGTGTATATACTTATATATGTATATGTATAATGCCATATTTTGTAGTATTTTCACTCATTGAAGCCCAAAATAGTAAAAAAATAGCCTCTTAAATTGGCTCATATTTTATAGTATTTTCACTCATTACAGTTAAAAACAACTTATTTTTTTATTGACGTGGAAGTAGGAATACCCAAGTTTGGAATCCTGGCTCCACCACTGGATTGACCCTGAGTCCCTGATTCGGCTAACATGCATGTCACGTCCAAACGCAGCCACCAATATGATTCACGTGCACAGGTGCACGTAGACAGTAAAAGTTAGATGCTAGATAAAAGATCGTGTATCACAACTGGATAGAAAACTAATGCATGAAAATAATAAAATACTACGGCAAGGATGCTAATCACGTTGAAAAAATTTCATTGATGATCTCCACTTCTTTAGAATTAGTATGGATGTATTTTGTTGGCTTCATTTTCTCTTGCTTTCCACGCAATAATAATGCACATCAATAAAATATCTTTAATGACAGTCCAATAGTTGTAAATTTCTCTATTTTCACAATATATTTATCCTTAAAAATAATAGTCCCAAATTTAAGACCAGATGATATTAACGAATTACCAGCTGCTACATCTGAATTATTGCTAAACAAGTCTCCATGAACATCTTAAGGAGCTGTGGACTCATCACCTACTCCACAGTGGCTGCTTATTTGGCGTGCCATATCAGATTGATTCGCTAAACGAAGGGGTATGGACCTACAATGAACCAATTAAAAAGTTTAGGGACTCAAAAATACAATTTGAAAATTGATGGACCTAAATGACACATCACCAAAAGTTAATGGACCCAAAAATGTAGTTTGAAAGCTGATGGACCTGGATGAGACACCACCAAAAGTTAATTGACCAAAAATGCATTTTAAAAGTTGATGGACCTAGATGACACACCATCAAAAGTTAATAGACCTATGGTGTATTTAAATCTAAAAGTAATATTTTATATTATCTTTCTTGACGGTATGTATGGGTAGGTTAAATGTAAACTTAGGAGGTTACTTTCCTTATATTTCATAATAACAAAGGTGGATGATTTATAAAAATCATTAGGGGTATTTTAGATTTTTCTCTCATAATGGCAAATGTGGGTAATTTAGATAAAAAATAGCGGGTTATTTTAAATTATCTTTCATAATGGTAAATGTGGGTAATTTAGAATTAATGTAAGTTGGCTTATTTTGAAATATGTTTCATAATGACAAAGATGGGTAATTTATATGTAAATTTAAGGGGATTATTTTAAATTATCTTTCATAATGGTAGACGTGGGTAATTTATATACAAATTTAGAGGGTATTTTGAATTGTCTTTCATAGTAGCAGAATTTAGATGCGAAAGTAGGGGATTATTTTATATATTTTTCATAATGGTAGGGTTGGGTAATTTTTTTTATAAATTACAATAGATCCTATGACTATTATCAGCAATGATGATGAGATTCTAGCAAATTAAAGCCCGTATGTTTCTAATTTTCATGATAATTTCTAGGATTTGTATATTTTTTAGCGTGTTTGGTGATAATTAATGTGGTGTCTTCGTTAAGGCCTTTAATTAGTAACAACAGTAAGATAAGATACGTCGTTTGCCGCAATATATATGATATCTCAGGGAAAAAAACCCAAGAACATAGATCTAAGCAAACAAATTCCCAAATCTAGCTGGGGTCCATGCATGGTTGCATAGCTTTTGCGTGGATGTCCGGCGGGCACCTCACTCAGAGGCAGCTTGGCGCTGTAGGCTTGCACTTCTGTAGTAGGTAGCTTTATAGTTTTCCAAACGGGCCGCCCGGCACGGCACGGGCACGGGCACGGCCAGGCACGGCACGGCGAGGCACGGCACTATGCGGCACGACGGCCCGCCGTGCCGTGCCTGATAGTGCCACCGTGCCGAAGTGGCAGCCCAGGCACGGCACTATCAAGTGTAAACCGTGCCGTGCCGTGCCAGCAAGCACGGTGGCACGCCAGTGCCCGTGCCGGCCCAGGCACTAAACACATTTTAACCAAAGCACTTCATCAGTTCAAGATTGAAGTAACAAGCACAATTTGGAATCAAAATTACCAGAAAAAGAACTGGAGAAACAAAAACAGAGCAAACACACAAGAGTTAAGAAAATAGGAATATGGGAGCATGTGCAATGGCTGCCTCACTAAAAACCTGCTAGGTAAAACTCACCCGTGTGAGAAACCCTAGTCAGAAAAAGAGTACAGCCTAGCTCCAAAGTTCAAATGTTCAATGTTCTTACATCATTGTCCAAGTTCTCATATTACAGACCCAAGTTCCATCTAAATGTAAAGACTAAAGTAATAAATATGAAGACTAATGCTTCAAAGCTTCAAGCTTCAAGCTCCCAGCTGGCCAGCTGCAAAAGAAGAACAGAGTTAGCATTAGGATTACTAATCAGTTAGCAAAAGAAGAAGAGGAAGTTAGGGACTTAGGGGTATGATTTACCTTGGCGGCAGGAGCACTAATCAAGATAGAGGTCTTCAAATGCTTCTTCAAGATAGAAGTCAAGAACTCAAGATTCAAGAAAAGAAATCAAGAACGGAGCAGATCGGAGCTAGGGTTAGGGTTAGGCTTCGGAGCTAGGGTTAGGGTGTCTTACCTAGACGTCGCCGGCGACGGCGGAGCCGGAGCTCCTAGCAGCAGCGGATCCGCGGATCTGCAGAAGAGGGAGTGAGTCAGTGACAGTGATAGAAAGAAAGAAGAAGAGCAGAAGGGGATGTTACCTGCATCGTCGGAGCTCCAGAGCTGCGGCTGCCGAATGACGAGAAGAGGAGGCGGGGTCCGCGGGGACGACGACGAGTCGCCGTCGCCCTTGGGAGGGGCCGTTGCCCTTCGCCACCGTCGTCGGAGAGGGCGAGAGCCAGAGAGGAGAGGAGGGAGAGCGTTGGCCAGCGAGAGGATGAAATGATTTAGGGTTTGTGTGGGTGGGGAGCGGGGGAGGCCGGCCGGCTTATATACACGGCGGCGCCGTTGCCCTGGATCCAACGGCCATAATCCATCAGGGGGGATCGGACGGCTGAGTTCCCTGGATAACGGGCCGTTAGCGGGCCAGGCTACTTTACCGTGCCGTGCCCGTGCTGGCCCATGGGCCGAATTGGCAGCCTAGGCACGGGCACGTAGGCTGCCGGGCCGGGCCGTGCTTGGGCCGTGCTTTTTCGGGCCGTGCCTGGGCTGGCCCATCGTGCCCGGCCCATCTGGAAAACTTTAGGTAGCTTTGCCTTGTGAAATCACAACATCAACAACCTGCACTAGATCAGCTCGCGGTCTGTTGACGATCGGCCGGATCACATCCATGTGAAAAGCACAGCTGAGGCTAACAAGAAGACACGTCGCGAGAAGTCCGGCGACAACTGAAGAAACAGCATGCATGGTGACGCCGTTCCAGCAGTAGATCAGTGCCGGCTAGCTAAGGCTAACAAGAAGACACGTCGCGAGAAGTCCATAACGCTGTTGGCTGCAGCTCAATTATAAAGAGGTACTACTACTGTTCTCGGATGGGTACAGGTACAGCCACCTCAATAATTCATTAAACAGATTTCATCAAAAAAAATAATCATTAAACAGCCTGCGTACAAAAAGGTTGGGTGAGCTATCTCACTCAATCAGTGTCAGCCTCACTGTCACTTAACAGGTCAAGTCTCCAGACTTCATCCAGGATCCAGCCAGCAGCACATGACCAAAATCCTTCTGAATCTCTTGACTTTATATATTCTGATTTCTGAGTCTAGTTGATCGATCCTGAAAAAGAAGCACATGCGTGTTGTTTCAGCATAGCCATAGCGAGAGACAGGGAAGGAAGACGATGGCCGGCGGCGGCGAGGCAACGACGCCGTTGCTGGAGGGGAAGCCCAGGGTGTACTTCGACGGCTGCCCCGGGTGTGCCAACGACCGGAGGAAGGCGGAGAACCCGGGAATTCCCTACGGGCAATTCTTCCATATCTGGATCATCATCCTCGTCTCCTGTACGTGCATCCCTCAATCAGTTGTGTCGCGTTTGGGAACTCCCCTCTGCTCTTTAGTTCTGCTATATATAAAACTTTTTAGCCCAGATCATTGTCATATCACTTAAAATTTAATTTATTTGTTTATTTTGCATTCAAATGATTGATATCTATATCAGTCGGATTCATTATTGGTATATGGTTTGGGTAATAAACTGCAGAATGAGCAGCGTTCTGTTCCTCAAGTAGTAATAATGCTGATGTCTATGGTAGTGACTTGGTTAGTTGGTATACCTGCTGTTACTATTACTACTCCCTTATCAGTCACTGAAAAATTTGCACAAACAAAGAATTTTTAGTGATGCTTTCGATCAATGATACTTTATAAAGAAATTCCTCGATAACACCAACTCCATAAGAAACAGAGTGGCTGATTAGCAAGCTTGTATTATTGGTAGTTCATTGAAGATCCTATAGCATCTCTCAGTATACAATACTCAGAACAAAACAAATTGACAGCCTGTGTTCAAAGCCTTCCTTTTCAGACTAAAACAATATAAGGAACTGAGAGCATGTAATCTTCTACATTCACTATAGTTTTCAGTAAAGAACTATATATTCAGTAATAGCTCCTGAAGTGAAGTGGCCAAAATTTTGTCCTGAAATAGATGCTACTGAAGTTGAACCGTCAGAGTAGGGATTTTCCCATGCTTCTCCTATAGTGCCATGTCTGAAAAGGAAAAGGCACAATAGCAATTATCTTTTACATTCAAATTTGTTCTGAAAGTCTGCATAAAGATGTGTCGTTATAACTGATCTGTTAGAACGCTCTTGTCCTTTTTTTATTTTAGAATTTAATGCATGTTGCAGAGTCTTATTCCACATTTTGTGCTCATTTTTGCTATTACACCGAACTGTTTCTAACTGTTTGTTCCCTTTTATTTTAGGTTTGCCAATATCATTGTTATTTCCCTTCATATATTTCATGGTATGGTCATTTAATTGTAGAGACTAATATCCTCAACAGTACCTTGCACATGCTATTACTTTTTGGTTGACCCGGTTCCTTGGTGTTGCAGTCTCCTTGCATAATAATTGGGTCAGGTGTATCATTTTTTATGAAGCACCGATAACCATCCAAATATTAGAAACTTGTGATATTCATTCTACCATGTTTTACCCTACTAAACTTTGAAATGGTAGCTAGTCATCTGCTTGTGTATGCACATTAGTTTTACCAAAATGTGTCATAGTTCTATTTAGTTGTGCAATCAAGATATCTAAATATTATTCATTCGCTTCTCAATAACAGATAAGAGACTTGCATATTGCCGAAAGGGTAGAAGATATTGGATTCTATGCTGGTTTTGTAGGTATAATAAAAACTTTCCAAATGATTATAATGTTCCTACTTCTAAACCTTCATACATGCATCTAGCTAATTATTTGATATACTCATCGAGAGAACTTGTTAAATGCCATATATATTTGTATTTTTGTAGGTGCTTCATATATGCTTGGTAGAGCTCTAACTTCCACTGCTTGGGGAATGATAGCAGATCGTATTGGGAGGAAGCCCGTTATCATTCTTGCAATTATCTCCACGTTAGTATTTATGTTCTATTTTTACATCAGATTGTACTAGATACCAATCAAGACTTGCATTTCAACTATCTTTGTGTGTCCTATCTCTGAATTTGTGTTCCTTTATTTATATTTTAGGCTTTTGTTCAACACTTTGTTCGGATTAAGTGTAAAGTATTGGATGGCGATAGCAACAAGATTCCTTCTAGGTTCTTTAAATGGTTTGCTAGGCCCAATAAGAGTACAACAACTGAGCTATTACAGTTTTATGGTGGTATTGAAACATGTTAATTTTGTTAGTAATTTGTCATTTAATATTTGTAGGCTTATGCTGTTGAAGTATGCCGAACTGAACATCAAGCTATTGGACTGACACTTGTAAGTTTTCAAATATTACATATCATGCTATTGAATTTTAACACAACATTTCAGGTCGTTGTACTTAGGTTTCTTTAATTTTATGACTAGGTTAGCACATCATGGGCAATAGGTCTTATTATTGGGCCAGCTATTGGTGGATACCTCGCACAGGTATCCATGAGAGATGTTTGCTATTTAAGGTTTTCATATTGTCTCTACATAAATCTTATTATGGTACTATTTTCTTTGGCAGCCAGTTGAAAAATACCCAAATTTATTTCCAGCCAATTCAATATTTGGGAGGTATCCAATTTTTTTATTGTGCATGTCCATAATTACTATACTATAGTTAAGTTAGTTGTTTTATCAACTCCCTAATCTTTTTGTGTATTCTCCAGGTTCCCATATTTCTTACCTTGTTTGTGTGTATCGTTCTTCTGTTTGGTTATCCTCATAAGCTGCATTTGGCTCCCGGTATGTGTAACTATGCTGGCTTATTCTTATTAATATACTTTATATTAATTATAGGCGTGCATATATACACCATGCACACTACACTCATATGCTCACAAGTGTGATTCTTACAAAGCTAAACATATGAAAAACATTAGTATGTTGTTAAACATTTGCACCAAGATTTGAAAACTAGTAGTTGGAGTCATAAGCTCACGCATCCACCACCCTAAGCTCTAGTTCCCTATTCCATACCATGTTTAGCCATCTGTTGTAGACCTTCATTTTGTAGAGATTTTGTTACAACTTGAAACCTCAACATACATGACCACCTCTACCATCAGGATATTAAAAATACTATACCACTAACGCATCATCTAACATATAGAGACCAGAGTGGAGGGGTAACAGTGGATGATGGTGATGATGAAACACTACACAATCACACAAAATCCTATATAAATTATATATTTGTTGATGCAAAGTTCGGTCAAACACTAAAGCATTGGTACGTACGTAAAAAAAATGAACTTCATGGCTTTGTCTGCCAAAACCGGATGACCGAGTTTTCTCAGGATGCTCCCAAGAAGGGGTAACTCGTGGTGATGGACAGCTAGGTTTAGTGGGAACCTAAGAGGTAAATTCATGTTTACGTGACCAAAAAAGGCTAGTCTAATTGACAAGAAAACTAGCAAAGACCATCAAAGCTCTCGCATAGGAGGGACCCATCAGAGCATCGACGTCGCTAGTGTGCCCTAAGTCAACTAGCAATCCTAGCACGCCACCTATGGTCATCGAGTTTAGTTGATGAACGATAATGGGTCCTAGCCTCCTAGGAAGCAATCTATGGTCATAAATTGGTTTGATCAAGTGTGTTTTAATTGGCCTTATATTTATAGGACAGGAAGGTCTTGTCCCAAGAGAGGCCCAAAAATCATGCCCAAAGCATATTATAAATCTACTTGGGACAGATCTACAATTCACCTCTTATGCTGCCAAAACAGAGTGACTTAGAATACAAAACTAGATGATAACCTAGTTTGCTAAAACCGGATGGTCCAGTATCAAAAACTGGGTGGTCCTGTCTTGCCGGCATGTGAGATGATCCAACAATCACTATAACTTCCTCATGGGAACTCTGAATTAGGCACTCCATATGTTCATTTTCATCATCTTGATAAGGGCTACATCAACGCAAGCCTTTTTCTATATCATGTAGGAAAAAATTTCTTTTTTTGTAGTTATCTATTATTTAGTAAAACGACTAAATTTATCTATATGGATTGTTGCACATAATTTTGTGTTCTTGTCAGACCTTGATGATTTATTTGATAATTTATACTCACTATATTGATTTTTTTTTTTGGAGTTAAAAGAGTGTGTTTCATAAAACTGCAGGAGACGTTGCATAAGCACAAACTTCACAAAACTGAAGATCAAGGAATCGAAGAGTTTGCTGAGCAACAAAATAGTTCAACTACAAATAAGAGCTTGCTTAAGAACTGGCCATTGATGTCATCCATTATCTTATTCTGTGTCACCTCTTTTGATGATATGGCCTACACAGAGGTTTGTTTAGATTATATACACAAATGAACTGTGAGAGAGAGAGAAAGAGATGTTGACTACCTTTATTTGTTGTTTACAATCCAAATTCAACAATAATAAAAAAAAAACTAGCACATTACATACTTTTAGTTATTTTATATTCCCTTAGGAACCAAAACCCCCTGGTGCATAAGAATTTATTTGCTTTTATGAGCTCACTTTATATTTCAAAATTACCTTTTTAGATATTTTCTCTATGGGCCGAAAGCGACAAAACGTATGGAGGACTAGGTTTCTCGTCTGAGGATGTCGGTCAAGTGCTTGCAGTTACAGGTGTCATGATGATATAACAACTATACCAAAGCATTAACGTCTACATATTTCTTTTCATCTATTACCAAGATAAATAAAGTAGATTTTGTGATTTCTTTTAGGTAGCTCCACGAAATAAATATCCCATATATGCTTAGTGTGGTACAGTTATTTACCAATGTTAAAAAATGAAATATATGAGTTCTATGTAAATATGAATGTGTTGACCAAAAAGTTAAGAACGTTTCCACAATGCAAATTAAGGAGAGAATAGAGAGCCATGCAAGTCTTGTAAGATATGTTGAAATGGCATCACTTCATTATTGATAAAAGCTAATGAGAACTACTTAAATTTAATGCCAACATTTGGTAATAACATTTATGTTGATGATTTCATTTTTTTAGGTGCTAGCATCCTTTTGTACCAAACATTTGTTTATCCACGTATTGTAAAAGTCCTTGGGACAGTCAATGCTTCCCGTATTGCAGCTGTGAGTATGAACAATATCCAATTTTTATGTTAGTTTAAGCACATCAAATAAAAATAATTCTAGTTTGATCATCTTTTGCAGATTCTAGCTATGGTACTCCTTTTCACTTACCCACCAATGACACATCTGTCAAAACCGTGGTTATCAGTTGTAGTGAATATTGCATCGGTGTTCAAAAACAATTTAGTTGTGAGTACCCTTAAAATCCCTTTATGCATGCATACATGAAGCATCGATTGATATTACGATACATGCTTGTTCTATTTCTCTTTACATTATAACCAAGATATGGTTTATATATATTTAATTATTTTCATTAGTTGTTTCTTTTGCTGAAAATATTAGTATCACATAAAACTTATAAATCTTAATGATATAAATAGTTCATTTCTAAAAATTTAACTTTAATATGTTAAAGATTTTGTGAGTTCTTATATGATAGACATAGTAATGATAAAGTATTAATATGATTCATACTGATAAAGAGAAAATTAGTGGGAGTACGTGTATTGCATTCACAGATATTTATGATGTTCTAGGTTATGTTTCTTATTGTAAATGGAGGCAACAAAAAATAGAATTAGCTACATGTTTTATCAAATCATATAACATTAGTTTGTTGTATACATTTTAGGTTACTATTGTGACATGCTCTTTTATTCTTCAGAATAATTCAGTGGTATGTTCCTTAACATTTTATTTAAATTGAAGTAAACTTTCCTATATATGCAAACTTTAAAAATACCCCATTATATGGACTAACAGCCTCAAGAGCAAAGAGCAACTGCAAATGGCTTAGCAACTACGTTAATGTCCTTTTTCAAGGCATTTGCCCCAGCAGGAGCTGGTATTGTGTAAGTAAATTTTTTGTTGCCACCTTTTTGCAAGAACTAAGTTTCAAATATATTTTGGAAGTTTCAAGATCACATAAATGGAGTTTTCCTTTTCGATATTTTTTCAGTATACCTTACAATCTTTCTTCATAGTTTAAGTTGTTAGAAGCACCTCGATTCGCATATTACAAGTTTTGGCTTTACATTCCAACAGGAATACACATTAATAGAAAAAAAACTTGTAGTATTAATTCCATACAAACTAATGGGGTGAATAAAATTTATATGTTTGATAAGAAAAAGGTATTGTTATTTTGTCCAAAGTTATAGGAGTATCTACCATTCATAGATTTTCACCTTGTTACATCTCTTTCTCCCATGATAATGTTTTAAAGCTAACAATGGTTCATCTCCCTTTTATCTTGGGATATTGGTTATTATGAAAGGTTGCACTCAAGTACATGTACACGACATGTCCACTGACATTTTAGCTTGTCAATAAATGTATTAAATTAATTGGAGGCTTCAGTATTGTGTTTGATCAAATTACTCTAGAAGTGAGGTGCACATGTTGATGATATGCAGTTCACGACATGCTATTAGATATAGAACCATCCTTGAATATATGCAGAAATGATTATTGCCCTAAATTAAATGTGATGTTGAACTGATGTATGTCAAGGATTAGTTGACATCAAAGTGATATATTAATGCAGATTTTCATGGGCACAAAAACGCCAACATGCTTTCCTCTTTCCAGGTAACAATGCAATATGACAAAAAGATCAAACTTCTTAAAACTATATTTGCTTTTTTTCATGAAACCATAATTGAGAAACCATTTCATGAAAACCTCACTTATTTTTGTATAGTGATTCACAAGAATTATTCTAGAGGAGTGCTACATTATATTTCCATGAGCCAGATAAAAGCTAGTTGAACTTTGATTTTGTTTTTAACTTGTCACGTTGTCATATAATATATCTTGATCCATTCTTTGGATGCTTATTATTTGAGTTGTATATCTCTAGTACTCGACTTCTACTTAAAACCCAATCACTTCTGATTGTGTTGTTCCACCATGAAGAACCATTTGTTTGTTCTAGAAAATTTACCCACGTGGCATCTAGTATATATATACACTAATATGTCAAAAGGAACAAACAAAGAATCAAGATTGTTCTGAAATTATGCCTTATATTCTATGTTTTTTTGTATCCAGCCCAAGACATGAATGAGTAGATGGTCCTTAAGAATTATCACAATACTAGCTTCATTTTCAAATAAATGTCACTATATATTAAATATGGTCAAATTTTATGGATTGACTACTAAGATACACAAAAGTACTATGGTTTGCTAAAAAAACATGATATTACTAGATATGTAAGGAAACTCATATATACTTTCAAAGCCATTCTACTTATTTATTATCGATACTATGTATTTATAGACCACGTCGATGTCCAAACAACTAACAGAAAAGAATTAATAATGTTATATTGTGATAAAAGAACATAATCAGTTATGATCTTTTATATCGACCATTCAATTTATCATTGCATTATTTGTTATGTACATACACAGGTGATCAGATGGTGTTCTTCCTTCTGGACATTGTCATCTTTGTTGAGCTCGTTTGGACATTCAAGCCATTTCTAGACATTCCAGAGCAAACCTCCTGAAGTTGGCCTTCATGCTTCATCTCTACTACTGAAGGTGTTTTATTGTGGATGGATCGATATCGGATAACAATTGGGCCATTGGGGTATCTATTTTCTTATGCAATGTGAGGGAACTATAATCCCATCTACTGTATTACACAGTATAGTGTACGTACAATACAAGAATTCAGCCATGATATTTCCAATGTATATACACATGGTGTCTGTATTCCCAGTCTTGCTAAACAGCATGATCGACTAATTGTAACTTGTAAGTAATGCAACATATCAGGTGCAAACCAACCAACCTGTGCAAACTTGAAAACTACCAATCAGGACCACTAGATGCTGATCTAATGGATGAGGTGAGGGGGCTTAAGCGAAAAAAAAAGCCGACGGGTTGGGGACTTAAACGCAAAAAAATCCCACCTCTCACCCCATCCATTGGATCAGCATCTAGTGGTCCTGATTGGTAGTTTGCAAGTTTACACAGGTTGGTTGGTTTGCACCTGATATGTTGCCCGTAAATAAACCATAATCTAAATGAAACTATATGGTCTCAGAGTTTGGCAAAAGAACTACTCTTATTGTAGGTTGCGACACTAAAAGCTAGAGAACATGCGGACACTAATTGTAACTTGTAAATAAACCATAATCTAAATGAAACTATATGGCCTACCCTTTTATGCTGTTTAATTTTTCATGGCCCAGTAATAGTTTTTAAGAGGTGGCCTAGTCGGCCCAGCAACAAAGCACCAGTGCTAGGCGCGAGGCCCAGTCTTTCATCGCCATCAGCCTGCAAACTTGCTTCTCTCCGTCGCCCTCCGTGCTCCGTGTCCTCGCGCCAGCTGGTAGCCGCCTCCCGGCACCGGTGGCCTGCTGACGCATCCGAGCCCCACACGGCCGCACCCAGCTAATCACACATGTATAAAATATAATCTTAACTATAGCAATATTAAATGGAAAACTGACAATCCTTGTCGGCTGGCTAGTGCTTTTCGCGTCAGTTTTTTGTCTACAAGAAAATATGAAATGAAGAGATATCAAAATTAGATACTACTCCGTATATAATATTAACTTTGTTTCACAATTTTTATCCAAATTTTGATAAAATTGGATCATACTTATTCTTATTATGACGAAGATATAAATTGGTTTGTCTAATGAGCAATCTTTTTAGAAAAAAAAAGCTATATGTTATGAATCACTATACTGTGGAAAGACTTTTTGTGCATTAATGTTTTCATAAAGTGCATTATTAATTTAGGCGTGGAATTAAAATATCACCTAAATGGCTAAATTTTGCGGTTATGTTTAAAATTTGTTGTCTATAACCACGTCTCTCGTCGTTATATGGCATAGTGTGGATCAGTGGATGGTTTGCTTACTCACGTAGTGGCCCTAGACGTTGAATTTGACAAGCTCCGCCACTGCATGCGGATGGGTGCTCGCGGAAGGACGGTGTGAAGCGAACAGACTGAGGTGCGCTCATGGGTGGGCAGGTGTGGGAGAGAAGCAAGCCCTTGGGTGACGTGGTTTCTTCAGACCGAACGTCTAGCGTCCAGACGTCCGCATGTACAGGACTAGCGTTCAGACGCCCGTGCCTGCTGCGCCTCCTTCACGTGGGGGCTCGTGCCACTCCATGTCCCGCGTTCACACCATCTCCCGCACCCGTACCGTGGCCCACACCATTTCATGTCCCGTGCCCGCACCATGGCCCTGCGCGCTTCTGTCCCGCGCCCGTACCGTGGCATCCCTCCACACCCACGTGCATGCAGGCGGACCCAACAACTACAGCATGTGGCTACTGCAAATGTGTCCCACTGCAACATGTGCAATATCAGGATCTACTTTTGCAACATTTAGATAAAACACTTGCAACATACGTCCGAAGCAATTAAAACACTTGCAACATATGTCTGGCACACCAGGAAAACACGTTTGTAGCCATTGCAAAACATATGCAATATCCAGATAAAACACTTGCAACATACGCTTTTTCAACATGCATGTATATGCCACATCTAGATATACTTTTGCAACATCAGATGAAACACTTGCAACATACGTCTGAAACAGATGAGACATTTGGGACATACACTTGAAAACACCATTGCAACATGTGCAACATCCCAATCTATTTTTATAACATCGATATAAAATACTTGTAACATACCTCTGAAACACTTGAAATAGATGCTTGCAACATACAGTTTCAGCACAACATCTCCTTGCTGTTTGGGAGAATGGAATCTCGTCGACGTGTGGAGTTCTATCCCGGCCGTCGCGGGCTGCACGCGGGCGACTTCCGCCCCGGCCACGGCGAATTGGGTAGGCGAGCGCGAGATGTTCGTGGGCGAGCTCCACACCCGGCCTTAGCGAGCTGGGCAGACGGAGGCGGAGGTCTTCCTGGCCACCAACCAGGCGTCCGACCCCCATGGTGGAGGTGGCAGCGGTCTCCCTCACCACGAGCGGGCGGCGCAGCGCAGCCGGTGGAGCTCATGCGTACGCGGCTAGCGGTGGCGCTCGACACTCGTGCGTATGTGGACGGCGGCGGCGCTCGTGCGGACGCGGGAGCTAGCAGAGCTCGTGCGTACGCGACCAAAGGACGGGCGGTGCGGTGGAGCCGATGCGAATGGGGAAGATAAGATGTCGCTCTCTTTTTTATTATTATTTTTTGGAAAAACCGTGTATGCCAATGAGGGAAGCATGTCTGTGGATCGGTCCGTAGCCTAGCTAGCCGCGTGCGGACTGACCGACACGAACGGACGCCCGTGGTGGAGCATTAGTGTTCTTGAAATTAAAGAGGAATCTATTAGCGGGGTAACCACCTCTTTAGGTACAGTAGATTAGTCACATTTCTGCCGTACGTGCTCATCTGGTCTGATTTTATTTTCTTTGTTCTTCTTACTAATATACTGTGACTGAACACTGAACCGGTCGTTCCGTCATATATAAATACAATACAATTGCGGATGCATTTTCTTGTTTGTAGACAAAGACTTGCATTCGTTCGCTCCAAAGAAAGAAAGAAAGAAAAATGAAAGTAGACTAGCTAGTTTTTTTTTCCAGCTGATCAGATCTCGTTTAATGATCTTGAGAAGTTGGAACTTAGCTAGGCGTCGTGCAATAGATCGATCGGACGGTTGTTGGAATGGAACAGAACATAAGGGCGGCAATACAGGCACAGCAGAGCATATATATATTATATAGAGGAGCGCCGAGAGACAGCTTCAGCGGCTGAGCTGCTTCCGTGGGATCAGTGTGTGGTGTTGGTTTTTTAGCAGAGCTAGCAGGCCAGGTGACGACCGGAAGCAGAAGAAGAAGGCATCGAGATGGACAGTGAGGAAAAAGCGCCGCTGATGGTGCCGGTGCCGGCGCCGGCGGTGGAGGGTTGCCCCGGGTGCGCGATGGAGCGGCGGAAGGCGAGCAGCAACGGGAGGATCCCCTACAAGGAGTTGTTCTTCGTCGGCGTCACCTCCCTCGCCTCAGGTACGTACCCGTCTGTTGCATGCACGCACCTCCATCCATCTCTACTCACCAACAACAGTGACAGACTGACATACATGCTTCTGCAGCATTAGTGATAGTGCATTTGCTTTCAATTCAAACAGTATAATGCCATCTGGTCATCAACTGGATTTGGTTTAGGCCTGGTTTAATTCCAAAAAATTTTCACCCCAAACTATCACATCGAATCTTGCGGCATATGTATGGATTTGGTTTAGGCCTGGTTTAATTCCAAAAAATTTTCACCCCAAACTATCACATCGAATCTTGCGGCATATGTATGGAGTATTAAATATAGACGAAAAAAAAACTAATTGCACAGTTTGGTTGGAAATCGCGAGGCGAATATTTTAAGACTAATTAGTCCATAATTAGCCATAAATGCTACAGTAACTAACATGCGCTAATGATGGATTAATTAGGCTTAATAAATTCATCTCGCAGTTTCCAGGTGAGCTATGTAATTAGTTTTTTTATTATCTGAAAACCCCTTCCGATATTCCCGAAACATCCGATGTGACATACAAAATTTTTGATTTTGCGAACTAAACACAGCCTTAGGTCTTTACTGGACATATAGATTTACATTCAGACAACTTACCTGTATCACAAAATTCACACCTAGTTGATGACTTGCGCTGACACAACACAAGCGGGCTTGGTTTCTGCTGTGCCAGCACTATACAGCCTGTTCGTTTGGCTGTAGCTTGTCGTAAACGATCGTAAATTTTCAGTTGGAATAGTATTTTTCTCTCACACAAATCAGCTAGTAGTGCTTCCTCACGAACCAGCAACGATACGAACCAGCCAACCGAACAGGTTGATAGCTGTTGCTGTGCATGTATGATGTATCGAGAGAGTAACGAGAGAGAGAAGGGACCAGAAAAGAATCTGGAAAAAGAAGTAGAAGCTGGGTATATATTTGCTTCTCTGAATTTGGGAGAAGCATAGGAGAAGTTGGAGAAGCCAACCAAAAGCACGAAAATCGGTTGCCGACGAAAATCCGCTTCTGGGCCGTTGAGCTAGTTCGGTCGTCAGAGAATGCCTCCCCCGGCCGCTCGCTGGTCCGCCGGCGACGGAGATGAGCATCGCTGGAGACATGGACGACGGAAGAAACAAAAGGTGGGATGCCAACATGTATGTGCCCCACCTATGACAGGAACTCAAACTGCTAACATGCATGCTTATGCATGTATAGAATGTTGCCAAGTACCACTACCAAGATCCAAAAACACTAGAGGTAGGACCCATGTCGTCGTAGGCTCGTAGCTGCTCCACCACCACCTTCAGTCTTGATCTGATGCTTCCAGCGGAATAATACTAATATATAACATCAGTGAGACAGCTGTTCATAGGGAAAAAGCAAAGGCTGAAACTCAGCATACTTAATTAATCCGTCAGAAAACTTGTCTGCATTATATTCCACCTGAGATCCAACATCACGTTCAGGCATGTATATTAGACTCAGACTCACAGGAGCTAGCTGGATGAGGCTCCCAACAGGAGCCCATGGTGTTGCTTTTACTGAAGACGAAGAGGGAATTTCTGAAACAAAAGATTGTGCAGCAACTATTCGGTATCTTGTAGTGAGAGCGTCCAACATTAGCCAGCTTTTTCACGTTGAGACTAATAACGAACATGCCTACCTACCTTTCTGATCTCTGCATCATCCTACCTGCATGTGCTTTACTACTTTTTACTCCATCGATCGATCGATCGAGAACGTTGTGGCGTTCTCAGATCTGGCTCTGACAAAAGTTTTGTTTTTTCCCCTTTGTGCCTTTTTTCAGCTTTGCCAATCACGTGCCTCTTCCCCTTCCTGTATTTCATGGTATGTCATGTCCTCTTACCTAGTCATTAATGTAGAACTATATGCTACACTGAATGTGTTCCAGTCTAGCTAGGCTTGGGTCTTTGCAAACATATGCATGTGCATTTTGTTGTGAGGATATTATATTTCCACAGCCAAGCAGTTTCCTCAGTCTGAAGTCACTCAACCTAATGCCATCATTAACTTAAATGGATCATTATGTTGTCTAGCTTATGCTCATTGCTCATTAGTGATCTCTCTTTTCCCACTTTTAATTTCATACAGGTAAGGGACTTCCACATTGCTAAAACAGAGGAAGATATTGGATTTTATGCTGGTTTTCTTGGTATGGTTTTCGCCTCATCATCGATTTACAATTTTAGACAAATATATGTTCCAAAAATGGAGTACAAATATTGTAAAAATAAAGTAAAAGGTGAAATACTTATGCCACTGTTTCCAATTAATTGTAGCTGCATCATACATGGTGGGCAGAGGCTTTTCTTCAATTTTCTGGGGCATTCTCGCAGACCGTATTGGACGGAAGCCTGTCATCGCATTTTCAATCTTGTCTGTGTATGTATTACAGAAATTCCAAGTGTCAGATCATCTAGGATTTGGATTTCTATATTGATGCAGAAAGACTCAGTTTATCTACCCACATGCATGCGTTCTGTAGGGTCATATTTAACACACTATTTGGTCTAAGTGCAACGTATTGGATGGCAATTACTACAAGACTTGTGCTGGGTGCTCTAAATGGCCTGCTTGCCCCAATAAAGGTACTTCTAAATTACCAGTTCCAATAAAGTCATCTAGATTGCAACTCATGTGTTTAAAATTATAAAAGAAGTATGCTAAATTAGAGGTTACATTTATTAACCATTTCAGGCATATTGCGTTGAAGTTTGTCAAACCGAACATCAGGCACTTGGACTCTCAATTGTAATCTCATCAACCAAGCTCTTAACTGTTTACCCACATAACTCTTTCATTTTGAAGATTTGTCCAACTGAGTGTACTTCAATCATAGGTGAACACGGCATGGGCTTTGGGTCTTATTGTTGGTCCAGCTCTTGGAGGTTACCTTTCACAGGTACCAGTTCAAAAAGAAAATAAAAGAAAAGAAAAATATCTCATTTTCTTACTGCAGTATCCTTTTTTTCACAGCCAACTGAGAAATATCCTCACATATTTTCCAAAGATTCTGTCTTTGGCAGGTAAATCGTTCAAGCACAGCACATATTGTCTATTAAGGAATTACAAATTGCTAGGAATTAATGGTGCACATTGCAGATTATCATAGCTCAATTAATTGGATTTTGCAGATTTCCATATCTTTTACCCTGTCTAAGTGTATCAGCATTTGCTACAATTGTCCTCATAAGCTGTGAATGGCTTCCGGTATGTAACACTTTAACCTAACAAAAGCTCTGATCATTTAAATTTCCTTTAGGAAACACTAACACTAGTATCTATTACATTTTTGCCTTTGTGTGCTATAGTTTTTTTCCCCAAACAATAAACATAACATGCAGCATGAGTGCTCTGCCCAAGATGTCAACTACTGAAGTGGACTAGTGTCATTTTTGTAAAAAAAATATGCTTGCCATGTATTCTATGCTACACTGACAAAACAATAAATAGTATTTACTTAACTTCATTCAAGACACACTGTTAAGCTATTATTATTACAAATATTATTGTGACTATATTACAGGAGACTATACATAAACATAAAGTTCCCGAAATGGATACCAAAATATTTAAAGCATTGTCATCAGAAGAGGGTTATTGGGATCCACCTCGCAAGAAGAAGAGTTTGCTCCAGAACAGGCCTTGGATATCAACTATGCTACCTTACTGCTTTTTTAGTCTTCATGACACAGCATATAGTGAGGTACAAAAAAATCACTCTCTCAGAATCCCTGTCTTACTTAGTATATTGCTACTCAGTGGGGTGTTTTAAATTTTAAATGATATTTCAGTAAGCCTATATTCCTCATGAGTTGAAACATCTTGTCTGTCTAGTACTGCTTTAACTACTTAATTTCATCTTGTAATGTACATCTTTCAATACTAGATACTTTCCTTGTGGGCTGTGAGCGATCGGAAGTATGGCGGCCTTAGCTTCTCAACTGAAGATATTGGTCAGGTTTTTGCTATGGCAGGTATTCCATCCGTCTGCCCTCTGGCTCATAGGTGAATTTTATTTGTTCCTGAATCTTGAAGAAGGATTTTTGCAGTATGGTGTGCGTGTGTGCATGTATAGACACTGATATGGCTTTCTCCTTTCATTTTCTTTATAACTGGGGCTTAATTTCCTCCCTACATTTCAGGTGCCAGTCTTCTAGTATACCAGCTTATCATTTATCGCTGGGTTCATAAAATTCTTGGAGCAGTGAACTCATCACGTATTGCATCTGTGAGTTGTCACCTATTGTGTCTTTAAAAAGAAAAAAAAGAAAAAGTATATTCATGATCATAGCTTAAATTTCAACTATGGTGTTGCAGGCTGTGTCTATACTTGTTCTTGCAACTTATCCCTTTATGACATACCTATCGGGAGTGAAACTTTCATTTGCTCTTTATTCTGCTGCCATGATGAGAAGTGCTCTTGCGGTAAGCCTTTTTTCTTTCAATTGTTTCTTTATAGTTCAAATTAATAAATGATAACTTTCTGAACAACTAAGCTAAAGTAGTGGCGAATGAATAGAAGTAGTTTTCCATAATTTAATAGTATTTAAGTCTACATAATCTTATTTTGCAACATATACAGATCACTGTCAACACAGGAATTTCCCTTCTACAGAATAATGCTGTGGTACGTATGAACTCAAGTGAATCATTTATTTTTGGGATAGTATGCTTACACAAATCAAACAAAACAATGTAATATATCTGAAACTAAATTCCAGTGCCAAGAACAAAGAGGCACCGCAAATGGTATATCAACAACTGCAATGTCATTCTTCAAGTCAATTGCTCCAGTAGGTGCAGGGGCTCTGTAAGTCATTATTTCTGTCTCTCCTTTTCAAACAATACATGAGTATCCAGCATTCAGCTAGTTAACCCGGTAGAATGTTCTTAGTTTCTGATGATGGATATCGTTAACTGTCTATTCTAACTCTGAATGCATATGGGCCATACAGATTCTCATGGGCACAAAAACGTCAAGATGCTGCTTTCCTGCCAGGTAAACTATCAATATTACTATTAACTTGCATCAAGATCCATTTTATTTACATAGTGAGCTTGACATCTTACTGTTCAGCACAAATTTTTTAGGTATGATATTTTCTTATGAGAGTTGACAGGCAAGAGGAACTTGTGCATACTCATGGTTTTGCTGAATGTGTAGGTGATCAGGTGGTGTTCATGGTGCTGAATCTGGTGCAGCTCCTTGGGCTGATATCCACCTTTGAGCCCTTTCTGGTGTTACCTGCATTGCCAAAGTAGTAGTGTTATGGCTAGAAGACATTATGAAAATGAATGTACCTTGGGACATATTTACAGTTGATCAAGCATAAGCAAGAAAAAAAGCAACATGACTGTAGTCAGTTGTACACTACTGAAGACGTCTGATTAGTCCAAAATCCAAAAATAATAAATGTCTGTTTAATTAGCAAACTTGATCTAGTTGTACTATCACTGAGACGCAACACGTATCTTTCTAATCAGGTTCGATAATGCTCCCACGCGAGCGTCTGTCCGTCGGGACGCCACACGCCACACTTCGCCTCACCGCTTCTGCCCATGATGCTCACTCCCGTCTGCGACGCGCGCCTCGTCCACGACAGTTGCTCCCTCCCGTCGCTCGGCCCGCCCGTCACGCTCTTGGTCTATGCGGATTCGACCCCCGCATCGCGTAGCCTGCCAATTGCGCGGCTCGCCTGCCGCGACCATCCCTCGGGGCGCCCCCATCCCACGCGCTGCCTCTGCTCTCCCCTTATCTCGCTCTCTATCTCACGTCCAATGACAGCAGAGCGCTTCCCCCAACCCCCAATGCCGTTGGGATGCCTCGCCGCCGCCACCCCTCTGATCGGCGTTGGGCGCACGTGCCGGGGCGCCTCAGGTCGTTCCCGCCCGAGCCTTGGGCACCCATGAGCATGGCCAGATGCTGGTGGTGGTCGCACGCCGCCGCTCGCCGCCGGCTCCCACCCCGACGACCAGAATTGACTGGCCAGTCCTCCCCTCCCCTATGTTGCAATGCATGTTTCAAGTGTTTCAAACGTTTCAGAGGTATGTTGCAATTGTTTTATATGGATGTTGCAAAAGTAGATTAGGGATGTTGCATATGTTGCAAGCGTTTGTTCAAAATATTTCATTGTTCCAGACGTTTGTTGCAAGCATTCTGATCATATGTTGCATATGTTTCATACATATGCTACAACAGTATGTTCTAAATGTTTCAGTTTTATGTTGCAGTAAGTGTTTTTATGTTGCAAGTGTTTAATTTGGATGTTGCATATATTTCACACATATGTTGCATGCGTATGTTTCAAATGTTTCATCTCCTTCAGATGTATGTTGCATTGAAGCGTTTTCATGTCGCAAGTGTTTCATGTGTTCAGACATACGTTCAGAGAGTCATGGGGGCACAGCCCGGACGCCGGGGGATGGGGCGCGGCGAGCCCGGGGGCCTGCGAAAGGGGCGCGTTGGGGCCGGAAGATGGGGCGTGCGGCACCCTGGGGGTTGCAGACGGGGCGCGCAGCACGCCGGGGGCTGCGGACGGGGTGGGTTTGGGGTCGGCACGCGCCGCGCTTGTGGATGGGCGCGCTGTGGGAAGGTTGGGGCGAGTCACTCGTATCGTATCGAACGGGCTACTGTGGATCGTACGAGTGTGGAGCTGTGTCCGGACACACTGCTGGGTTTGAATGTCCAGACACGCTAGTGCCTTCCAATCAAGTCTGGGAAGGATCCAAGAGTCCTGAGCTGCTCCTTATACATTCTGTTCTAAAACAGCCATCTTCAGGTTGCCCCATTTGAATATGTACATTGGAAAAATGTTTAGACAATCGATTTGAGAAGTGGGACAGCTGCGACGAGGTCCTGTCTGTACTTCACTCTGGCAACCTTCAGGAATTTGTGTGTGATGTGATGCCTCTTTGTGAAATAAAAAAAATGTTGTTTGTTAATCATGAATTCAAGAGCCTGAAGATTGGAACCTGCCTTATTTTTTTGAGAAGTTTTCCTATTTGACACCGGAAATAATGCTCCTCTCATATTTGGCATCGAAACTGAAATTCTTTCCTATATATCCTCCACTCGAGTTTTTCTTTCCTATTTGACATTTTCGTCAGTTTGGACGGCTAACGGTGTTAAGTCCTAGGAGAAATGTCTGTTTTACCCCTAGAGTTTTTTAATAGTCATGACATTCCATGGTTGATATTGATATCTTTTTTTGAATGTTTTTATCTGGAACTGCTATGTTTCACTCTTTGCTTGTGTTAAATAAATAAAGGAACTAATATCATCTTATATAATTACTTAGAATAATATACAGTTCAATATCAATCCTTCAGGTACATGAAACACAACAATAAAATGAGGTCTCCAACAACATCCAAATTCATAAGATGACATGCAGCATAAGAATAACACATTTATTTTGAAACATTGTCACAGGTTCGAGATAACTAGAAGATTTAGCATCCATGATCACAATAGGAATAACATACAGGTTCACATGCACACAAAAATTCTCACAGGTTTGCATCCATTACATGACACAGATATCTCTAATACAACACACATTAGGCAACTTTCTCATACAGGAATCACAAACTCAGACTTCTTTTGCATCTTGTGCTCAGTGCAGGACTACTAGGCTGAAGTCTTTTGCTCCTTGTGGCCATTGCAGGGCTATCAAGCTGCAAGAAAAGATTTTTTGCAGCGTTTTTATCTACTTCTTTCTTCCTCCTTTTGCCCTTTAACTTGACAACAGCAAGTTGAACGTGTGCAGCAGCCTGTCGATGTGAGCGTGGTCGGCGAGGGTGCTGATTCCCCGTGTTGATCAAAGTCTGCAATGATACATTAATCTATGATGATTATTAAGGGAAGAAGAATCTAATAGCATGGTAGTTAGCATTAGTGGGGCTGCATGCATTGCTGAAAGGCCTTGTTAAAAACATGGGTATGACTTTGCACGACCATGGTTCTTCATAAGGACAAAGCAATGAACATTGAGCTATCAATGGAATCATGTTTGGGGCATATCATCATCTGGGGGCAGTGGCAACATCCAACACCTTCACGTTATGGAACCCCAAATCGAGAGACAATGTTGAGGCATTCTACGAGACCCATCTTGTAAATTAATAATTGAAATAAAATGGAAGTTCATATTCATACATACTGAAAATGAGAAATAAATCTCAGGGAGCAATCATAAGAACTTAATTTTCATCAAACAGAAACAGGCAACTTTTATTTTTATTTATACCAAAAATCAGCTATACTTCATTGTCATCTGATATCTAGTGGCAAAGTGAAGCTTTATCCTCCAGTTACCTTCTTAGGCTAACAAAGTGTTTAGTTTGTGGCAGTTCAAATCAATTCCAATCAAATAGATGCTGGACGGAGGCCAAGATTAGTGGAAAAAAGCAATATGGATCGGGTGCAGAGAATTTAATTAGAAGATCACATGACGTACCTGAAGCCGAACGTGTGCAGCAGCCCGTCGATGCGTGCGTCCGTGGCCGCGCCGCCCGGCACCGAGGCCGGGCGGGGCGCCTGCTGGGCCGCGCCGCCCGCCACCGTGGCCGCTCCGCCCGCCTCCGAGCCCATAATGATTTGAAGGCCAGTAACGTCCTCCCGGCCCACCCCGAGCCTCCCAGCCCGTCTAAACGGAGGGAACGCGAAGTTTTCTGCCGAAACGGTGGGGTTTGGGTGCTTAGCCACGGCCGCCGCCAACACCGAGTTCCACCGCCCCTCCGCCGCCTCCTCTCGCTCCCTCGCAGTTGCAGCTCCGGCCGCCCTAGTTTGCAGAAGTCAGTAAAGTTTCCTTCCCTCATGGGCCGCAACATCAAGAAGGCCAAGAAGGCCAAATCCAAGAAGTCTAAGAAGGTACCGTACCTGATAGGTAGTGATACGATTATTTCTGGAGCTCCGATTGCTGTGGTTTCACCTTTTTCCTGATTTCTTCAGCATGTTCTTTGCTTTATACTTGACTAATTCTTTTGTATTTCTGGCCTGCAGAAAACTGAAGCGTCCTCGTCGTCCAATCCTGCGGTTGCCTCTGGTCCGGCTAAGGTGAGGAAGAATTTAGTAATAGTCGATCCTATTCTGTGTGGTTTTCCCCTTCGCGCATCCGAGATAGTGTTGTTTGCTCCTCAAGCTGCGTCTAAATGAATCGCCTTTTCAGCTTAGAGTTTTCGGATTGTTCCTTTTGTATAAGATGATGCATATTGTTTCAGTGTGTGAGCTATACTGAACCGGTCAGTGCTTCATTTTAGGTCTGGCAACCGGGTGTAGATGCACTGGAAGATGGGGAGGAGCTGCAGTTTGATCCCGAGGCTTACAATTATCTCCGAGGTTTTGGCATTGGCTGGTCTTGCTTGAGGTAAAGGTTATCCTCATAGAGCTGTTTTCCCCCCTTTTTGATGTTTACTTCAGGAGTCAGGACAAAATATTATCTGCTTTCAATTAATAAAACCTGCCGTTGCAGTTTTGATGTTGTGCGCGATCAACTTGGACTCATCCGTTCAGAGTTCCCCCATACATTCTATGGTGCTGCTGGAACGCAGGTTGCATTAATCTTTACCTTTCAAAACCTAGGCATTGCTTTTTCGCAAAAACTAGCCATTGTTACTATCAAATCTTGAAATGCTTTTGATGTCTATCACATTGTGTTTTTTTGCTATCTAAATTGCAACTTACACAGGAATTAATTTGTACTGTTGTTCCTGTTAAGATGTTTTGGATTGAAAAAGTGTGCCATTGCTGATTTTAATCTCAGAAAAGGGCAAACCCAGTGCCGGAGGCTCCCACATGAGTGGGGTCTGGGGAAGGGATAAACCGAGACAAGCCTTTCCCCGCAAAATCTGCGGAGAGGCTGCTTCGAACTCACGACCTGGTGACTCAATGAGACAGCTCTCACCACTGCACCAGGCCTGCCCTTCATTTTAATCTCAGAAAAGCCATGCCAAAAACTTTTTGTGAGCTCTCACTTGCATTTATATTATATCATTACTGTTGCTAGAAATTGTGATGGATTGCAAGTGAGTAAATTTGGATTGTTAAAAGACTAATACAAGCATAAAAGCGACAGCTTTGTTTGATGTATCCGATCTTGCTCTTTCTGGACATTTCAGCTCAAAGGAATGACATAAGATTTGGTGTAATTGTAAATCTCATTTCTGACAGTAAAATTTAGTTTCTCTCTCAGTTAAGAGCTAAACTCATGTTGTCGCATTTATATCATGATTGTTGCTAGAAATTCTGGTGGATTGCAAGTAAGTGAATTTGGATTGTTAAAAGATTAATACAAGCATAAATGTGGCATCTTTGTTTGATGTATAGATCTTACTCTCTGGACATTTCTGCTTAAAGGAATGGCATAATATTTGGTGGAATTGTAAATAATCATTTATAAGAGTATACTCTAGTTTGTCTCTGAGTCAAGAGTTAACTCATGTTTGTTCAGGCTGAGAAAGCTTCATGGAATTATATTGGCGTTTTCAAGCTTTCTAACATAATTGGGAAGAAGCGGGAACCTATACCAGCTTCAGCAGTTGATGGTGACACTGATGTGGATAGCGACAGCAGCAGTGATGAGGAAGATGAAGAAATTAATGAGGATACAAAGCCCATCCTACATGTATGCTTTTCATTACCGAAATCACAACTCTACACTTAGCCACAAAAATTCAAGTTTTTTTCAATACCAGCAAGCTATGTTGATGTAGTGATGTTTTCTGTTGCTATATTTGAATGTACCAGCTAAAAAAGGTGGCTCATGCGGGATGTGTAAATCGCATACGCTCAATGACTCAAAAACCACATTTATGTGCTACATGGGGAGATACTGGTCATGTTCAGGTGATTCAGTTCTTACCTCATTTCTTTTTCATTTGCTGTGATCGTTGGCTGCCTAAACCTGTACATCATTTCCCTTTTCTAGTTGCCTAGTAACAGAATGGATCTTATATATGCATATTCTATTTCCTTTGAAAACCATTGTGCATTGCTAACTGATCTCTGGTTGCTAAATATGCAGGTGTGGGACTTGACCTCCTTCCTCAATTCTTTAGCAGAGTCGGGGACAACTGCACCCAAAGAAGACGACATAATCCACAAACACTTACCCGTGAAAGTATTTAGCGGCCATAAAGATGAGGGATATGCCATTGATTGGAGTCCACTTGTTACTGGAAGACTTGTTTCTGGTGTGTATCTGATCTTGTCCATTTCACAATGTTTGTCATCTGCTATAATGTTTAGAATGTTTCCATAGTTGAGAACTTTATGCATCATGTGGTTCCCTCTATTCCATATCAAAAATAAATCATCAATATCATTTAATTTCGTATATAGACATCCTCAATTTCACTTGGATTAATGCTTTTTTCTATGCAGGTGACTGCAATAAGTGCATTCACCTATGGGAACCGACTTCAAGCAACTGGAACGTAGATGCAAACCCATTTGTTGGACACTCTGCAAGTGTTGAAGATCTACAGGCATGCCACTGAATGATGTATCTACCTATTCACATGTTTCCTTGAATGTGATTGTCTCAACTTTAATCACTATATGCTTGCAGTGGAGTCCCACAGAAGCCGACATATTTGCCTCTTGTTCTGTTGATGGTACGATATCAATATGGGATATACGTACAGGGAAGAAACCTTGTATTTCTGTCAAAGCTCATAAAGCTGATGTGAATGTTATCTCATGGAACAGGTATGTTGAGTGGGAAACTTTATTGATTTTATTAGTACTATGACTTCTGCTGCATACTATTTTACACGCATTTTGACCTGCTTTGTCAGGCTTGCTAGCTGCATGATAGCTTCTGGGTGTGATGATGGCAGTTTCTCAGTTCGTGATCTTAGATCAATTCAGGTATTTCTTTCCTGATAAATCGCAATTTTCTATGCTTGAGTTTCAGGAATGTAGCTAACTTATGACATTTTCACGAATTTGTGTTTTTATAATTCATTTCAAGTTGGGTTTCTATTTGACTCTCTAATATATGGGAAGAATTACACATGACTGGGTATTCTTAAGCTTTTTTTTAGAAGGAAGGTGTTCTTAAGCTATTAGTAAATCACTAAACCATCTCGTGGGAAAAAAAATAGATAAGCTATGCTTTTGCTACTCTATTTTGAAGTTAGAGATATCCTACAGTAGATATTGTTTTGTTACTGTTAGTATGTAAACAGTGCACTGTGCACAAATCATTGCAGCTGACTTGCACGGTAGTACCCTTGTTGTGTTACCCAGATTATCTTGACATATTTGGCAATTTGTACTGCTGATAGTACTTTTGGTTTTGTACTTTCTTAGTATATCATGTGAATCTTTTCTTGTGCTCTCTGCCATACTGGCACTCTGGCAGGAGGACTCGTTGGTAGCACACTTTGAGTACCACAAGAAAGCAATTACATCTATCGAGTGGAGTCCACATGAAGCTTCATCATTGGCTGTAACATCTGAAGATCATCAACTAACGTAATACCTTCCCCCATTCATGTTTTAGATGCACTGGATTTCTGAAATGTCTAGTATTTGCTGACACCTCTCCTGAATTGTCTGGATTTAGAATTTGGGACCTTTCATTGGAAAGAGATGCGGAAGAGGAGGCTGAGTTCAGAGCGAAGATGAAAGAGCAGGCAAATGCACCTGAAGATTTGCCCCCACAACTTCTTTTTGCTCATCAGGTATTACTCCTTATGATGCCATTGGAAATTAACTGACTTGTGGCGTCATCTTTTGTGTCTGTATCATTTTTCTTGCACAGTTTTGTTGCTTGTAAAGAGTGAATCACATGACACTGACTGTTTTGTATGAGCAGGGCCAGAGAGACTTGAAAGAACTACACTGGCACCCACAGATACCGTCAATGATCATATCAACGGCAATTGACGGCTTCAACGTGTTGATGCCTAGCAACATTGATACAACCATTCCTGGCAACACTGATACAGCAATGGCATCTGCTGAGCCATAGGTGTTTCTGTTAGCAGGGCTTCCAGCTTATAATTCCAGGTTTATGCAGTGGTGTATCCTGAGTGTTAGTGCATTTGTGTTGAGTGTGTTATGTTGTTATGTTCGAGCATGATGGGAAAATTTTGGTTGGCTAACATTCTATGATATATGATAAGATTTAATATGTGCATGCTTTTGCCAGCATCTTGGATGGTAGTTGACCCAGCATATATCAAGTTATCAACCGATGGTTGCTGCATGATAGCATAGACAAGATGGACGACAGCCTTCGTAGAGCGTGGTTGGCAGTCTGTTGCCGGCTTTGTTCGTTTTGGAAAATTCGGCAGCCGCTCATTTGTATATGCTGTTTTTTTTATAACAAACTTCATCGCATTTAAGAATAGCGTACAGAGAGGAGCCTAAAAGAAAAGGCTCCCAATTTACAGAGACAAGCCTAAAAAATGAAATGATGGCCAAATACAAATATCAATGAGTTTGCCCCTTTTCCCCCCTTCATTCAGAATGCATGGAAAGTGCCGGAAAATGGGGCAGCATAGAAAGAACATACTTGGCTTCTACATTTCACAGTTTCCTGATCATATTATTGCAGCTTACCACATGACTTATAGGCATATAGATTTACAAAACTCACCACATTCACAAAATCTACTGAATAGCATAGGCTTCATCCCGGCTACGAGCAATGCAATCTCTGAAAATGCCAAGCCACCCACTGGTACACAGACCGCAGTGAACAAAACTGCACACCCAGACTACGAAAGCGAATTCTGCTTGAAAGATGGAACACAAATAGTTTGCCATCTTCCTTCCCAAGTGGATGCTAAGAAGAAGGTTGCATTTGCAGATCTTCAGATTTCCAGACAACGTCCTTTAAGGTCTTGGAAAGGTTCTTGTAGAACTGCAGTAAAATAACAGTTAAGTAACAATATTGTTCAGAGGAAAGGTGCTAAATTTCCTCCTAAATAAGAAAAGGCACTAAAAGAACAAAAATGTAAAATTGTGAATTTCAGTAACTTCTTCAGTACATGAATACGTGTGTTTCCTTTATTGGCATGATCTTTGCATGCAAGGTATACCTTTTGGAATTCCAGAGTGTCACCTTTTGCTTTTCTGACTTCTACCATATGAAGAGAGGGTGCAACTTGCAGTATCTGAATGAAAAATACATAATAAATGTTAGGAACAACCCTACAAGAAGTTTTCTTAGACTATTTGCAGTTCATGATTTTTTATAACCTCGGTAGCAACATTGAGGTTTCCCTTCCTCCCTGCTTTTACTTTCTCGAGCCTCAACTGGTCACACAATAAAAGAGAACTTCAGAATGGCGGGCGCAGAATGATCTTTTTAAAGCTTTAGTACTTATTATCAAGAAGTCAGGACTTCAAGAATATATCAAAATAATCAGTTATTATAGAGTTGCAGGGAGGAACCTTGTAATTTTTCTTCTGAACACCAAATCCTAGAGGTTTTGCAGCTTCCTCAATCTTGCGTACAATTTCTTTCGGTGGACATTTTGATGTGAACCTTGTTTCTCTTTTAAATTCCTGCAAAGTAAGTTGCAGAAGCATGATAATTAGAAAAAAAAATAAACTAAGAAAAACAAAGGAAATTCAAGTTCATATAACAGCCATGAGGCTATGTCCTTAGAAAATCATGGTGACTTAAGCTTGTCACACATTTCACTTTCAACATTCCAGGTTACTATAGAGGAGTCAGGAGCATTTCATACCTGCTCCGAGTCAAATAGGTTCCCAAGATTTAGGCCTGCTGATCTTGAAATCAGTTCAAATGCATTCAGAGCTACGGGTTCTTCTTCTTTCTTCTCTGTCACGTGGTGCTCCTGAATGAGGTAAAATAACAATTGGAAAAGTAGCCTGTAAGTAATATCCGTGACATTTTGCATGAGATAGAAAATAGAAATGCACCATTTACTCACTTCTGAATCATTGAAGACTGCATCCACATCATCCAATGGTGTGTCATATTTCTCGTCAAACTCCGGGCGCTTGTAGCCCTTTTTGAACCACTCATCCTCCAGTATTTCAGGGATTGTTATTCTCTGCCATGGTTTACCAAAACATTAGTCAGATGTTATGGAGCAAGATAGAATTATGAAGGCTCATCCTTCTTCAAACCAGACTCAGCACATCCTCATGGTGAAGATGAACCACAATCCAGTTTGCAACTTTGCCTCCTTGACTGGAGGTTGCAACTCTTTCCTCACACAAATAGTTTCATTTTGATATATGCATGTTGTCTATACTTTCCTAAAAGAATTTTTCCCAAATACATCTCTCATTGGCTATGTGCTAGTAAGTGCAATAGGGACTTTTAAGGTTTCCAAAATTCCTAGATTGTTTTGGTAGTATTTTATTTCGAGCAGCTTTTGTGCTCTTGCATACCGTCATTGGATTTGGATCAAGGATTCTTGTTAACAACCTCTTGGCAGGAAAAGACGTCCATGGTGGAAATGTGTATTCTGCATTTGAGATCTGCCAGGAATAGAAGGATAAAGTCAAATAAGAGTGAATGAGCAAGGCTACATTAGTGATCTCAAATCCGTGCAGTGCTCACTTTCTTATACAGCGTCATAAGATTAGAGTCCTCAAAAGGTAAATACCCAGCTAGCAGAACAAACAGGATAACTCCACATGACCACAAATCAGCCATTGCACCATCATAGCCTTGGTCTTCTAGGACCTACAACAAAGGTGATCAGAATATTTGAACTACCATAGTCATAATGAAACATAGATGCAATAAAATCAGTTATGGGTTCACTTTATATTGTTTTCTGTGCATCACCTCTGGTGCGACATAGTTTGGAGTCCCACAAGTTGTGTGCAGCAATCCATCATCCTGAACAAGAAAAAGGAGACAAGGAACATGCTTAAAAGTATGTAGCGGGGTCTGAAAATTTTCAAACATCAAAGGCTATAATTGTCTGTTAATACAAAAGGTATGAACTTTTGACCTGTTGTTACTCAAAAGTCGTTGGCAACTTAGAGGCATATAGGCAAGAAGTCATTACCTTGATTTGCTGTGATAGCGCGCTCAGCCCAAAGTCAGAGACCTTCAGATTTCCATATGAGTCAAGCAGTAAATTTTCTGGCTGCAAGTATCATGGTTTAGATTCTGAAATAGAGTTATTAAATGCAAAGAAAAAAGAACACAGAGAAAATGAACGCACTTTTAGATCCCGATGGTACACACCCCTGCTATGACAATAATCAACTGCATTGATTAATTGTTGGAAGTACCTCCTCGCCTCGTCTTCCCTCATTCGACCATGGTTAGCCTTTATAACACACAAAAAAAAAAAATCATTGTTAATGGAAATTTTCAGTGATAAACTGAAATTTGTGGACACTGGAATGGATAGTGTGAATGTCACTTACAATTGTGTCGAAAAGCTCGCCGCCAGTAACATACTCTAACACAATGTAGATCTTTGTTTTACTTCCCATCACCTGAATATTATTGAAAACATTGACTTGTCAAAGATTAGCTATTGTCCCCAATGGAAGGAAAATAAGCATGCTAAATGATTACGGCAGGAATATCTGCCTTGGCTCTTTTGTGATTGAAACCTTTCTAAGATCAAACTTGAATATTATGAAGGTATGACAAATTTCTGCATTACCTCATATATGCGAACAACATTAGGATGCTTTATCAACTTCATGGTCGAAATTTCCCGCTTAATCTGTATTCAACCAAATAGTTTTCTCATCAGCAATATAATTACTTCCACCAACAGCTACTGACTGAACTCTGAATAAATATGCTAAGCTCACTGGCCCTATGTAGAAGTAATAAAGACACTAAAGGGGGGACAGAATCTGAAGGAAGGGACCATATGTCATCTAGAAGATGTGAAACATCACCAAACCAAACATTAAAAAATGGCACAATAATTCCGAGCATGTGTACTTAGAAAGTGACCTGCTCAACCATCTTGTGCCTGAGGACCTTTTCCTTATCTAGGATCTTGATGGCTACCGGTTCTCCAGTCTCGGTGTTCTTGGCGAACCTGACCTTTGCGAATGTGCCTTCGCCTATGGTTCGGCCGAGCTCATACTTGCCCACACGTCTCTTCACCTTGGTTGCACTCATTCCCTGCCTTACTGCCTTTTTGAAGTCGATCTCAGGAGGATTCTACACGCAGCCAAAGTGGTTTCACTGTCCTGTGGGGAGAATTGTACAGAAACTGTTATACTACAGCTTGCGATGAAAATGACAAGCTGATACTCACTCTTTTCTTGAGGATAAACACGATGAGAAAAACTAGGCAGCAGTCATTGCACGAGTTCAATCAGGATTTGTGGTGCATTTGCATATAGTATAGTTTCTTATTATCTCAGATGATCCATGAACATTGTTGACGATTGACCTGCAACTAATTGAATTGAATAATGAATCCAGCCATCCAGGACTGATAAACCACCCCACCGGGACTAGTATAGTCTTCAATTCACACCCACTGACCAAGCCCAGCAAGTCAGAAAATAGTGAGATGGATGACTCAGTTAGCTACAGAAAATCTTGTGAAATACAACATAATAATCCATCGATGAACAGGCATCATGTAGGAGTAGTATTTCCTAAAACAAAAGAAGCTAAGAGGGGTGGGCAATTGTAAAAGAAAAATAAAAGACTGGAACATTCTTTGGATCTGGACAGGGGCAGCACGGAGCAGAGGTCAACCGGCCACAAGCGGCCTCCGAAGAAGCTAGTGTTGAATATTCGTGAAGGCTAGCGACGGGTGGGGGGGCATATTCCAAGGCCATCAAGAACATGCTTGCATGGTGAAGGAAGCGGCAAAGGAACATTGGGTTGGAACAATGGTGGGTGGATGCAGAACCACATGGCACTGAATTGGAGAGGGGAAGATAATTAAGAAGGCAGCGGAGCATCGAACTCTGCATACGTATCACTTGTAATGTCGGAATCATAGATGGAAATGGCCACTCTGAAACCACCGGAGCCGATTGATCGCACAAGATGTTGGGAAATTACGAGTTTTGTAGATATATACTGTGCCCGGCAGCAAAAGAAATGGATATTCAATTATGTACTCCTAGGAGTCAAAACTCAGAGGCTACTGAATATTCTCTCCCTGGACTCGACACACACAAAGCCCCAAGTAGAGACGACGCTGGGAGAAGAGAATGCATCGTCATAGATCCAAGGGAAGGGAAGGGGATCCGAAGGAGGAAGCAAAGCAAGACGACGGCCGGACCAAGAAGACGAGTGAGCATTTGGGGCTACCGGCTTGGGCTCAGTAGGAAACACACAGGCACACAGTTTCCGTCAGAAACAACAGAGGACACAGAGAAGGGGAGACATTTTTCTTTTTTAAAGAAGAAGAGGAGGAGGAGAACTTACAGGTCGCTGTAGCTCTGCTCCCGCTCCCAACCTCCCAGTTGGATGAGAACGAGATGAGGACTCAGATTGAGAAATGCAGGCAGCAGTGCCGCTGGCGCCGATGCCCTCGCTCTCCTCCTCCGCTGGCACTGAAAAGGATCTCTAGAAACGGCCGTTGGGGCGGGGAAGAGGCGGCGGCCGCGGCTGGAGTTGGGAGTTGGGAGACGCCGCCGCCCTTTGGCTCTGCTGGGTGAGATGTGACTGAATGCTCCGATGCGATGCGATGCAAGTAGAGCAGTTAGCAGCGCGGCATGGATAGGATATACTGTATGAATATGAATATGATGAGGACGAGCAGAGCAGAGCATATGCAGAATTTTGCTTGAGCCTGTTCGCTTGTTGGTTTCAGGCAGCCCAAACCAGCCAGCCAATAGTGTTTTTCTCTCACAATAAACCAGCACCGGCCAGCCCAAACCAGCCCAGAAACCAACCAGCGAACAGGCCCACGGAGGCACGGACAGCTGCGGGGCCCACGGAGGCACGCCGATCGAGACTGACTGGGCACCACACACACATGGTCCACACCTTCACAACCACCCACGTTCTTCGCCGTCGTACGTACGGCTACTGCAGCGGCAAGGAAGCCCAGAGGTAGCAGCATGATTGGTCTGCTCTGCCTCTGATCATGGATGGATGGAGACCTGGATCGATCCGATCCGCTTGCGATCGAATGCGATCCAGATCGCCGGCGCCGGACCGAGATGCATGCCCTCCGTCCCCGGTCTCCGGCAACCCCATCCTCGTCCTTCCGTGCCGCCGTACGGATCCGCATGCATATGCACAGATGCCGAGATGCCCTGCACTGCACGTACTGTCGAGACAAAGATCGAACGATTATTCCATCTTTTACTAGTGCACTGTTGTCCTTACAATAGCAACATGCCTCACCACAAATCTGATCCAGAAAAACGTGCTAGTGGCCGCTGTTACTGATGGTAGTACCGGCAATAATATCCTAGTGTAATAGTGTTTGGTTATCAAGTAATTAGGTTACGTTTGGCTGGTTAGATTAGAGATTGTGGTGCATAGATAAAAGTAGACATGATCAAACACCGGGTCGGGTAAGGCTGAAAAAATTGTCGGGTCAAAATCTCGACGCACTTGCAGAGGCCACATCAGGACGGACTATTTCTTAGGTTTTTCTATGTTATTAGGTCAGATTTTTTTTTCCGTGTTATTAGGTCGAGTTATTGGGTCGAAAATCATGGTCCAAACCTGGCCCGACACACTTACCGGGTTGGATTTTTTTTTCATGCGAGTCAAGTCAAGTCGGTCGGATCTATGGCCCATAATTAGGTCTAGAGATAAAAGTAAAGTTAATGAGAGAATTATTTATTTGGCACTGAAACAAACCAGTGTTTCGTATTTGGCACTCGAAAATTTGAACTTTCTTATCTGGCATCAAGTTGAAATTTTCTTTCGTAAATGGCACTGCCGTCCATTTAGGGCAGTAACGGTGTCAAGTGACTGATAAAAAGACATAAATACCCTTGTTTGCAGCAGAAACCCATGGTGCCAAATAGAGAAGTTCAAGTATTTTCGTATGGTGCCAAATAGGGAAGTTCAAAGTATTTTCGTATGGTGCAGCGCAGGGCTCATCGCCATGGACCTCGCCAGGGACATGCTGCAGGCGAACCCCGGGGTGCTACGCCGTCGTGGTGAGCACCGAGAACATCACGCTCAACTGGTACTTCGGCAACAACTGCTCCATGCTGCTGTCCAACTGCATCTTCCGCATGGGCGGCGCCGCCGTGCTGCTGTCCAACCGCCACGCCGACGCTGGGCGCTCCAAATACCGGCTGCTGCACACGGTGCGCACCCACAAAGGCGCCGCGGACGAGTGCTACGGCTGCGTGTACCAGCGCGAGGATGGCACAGGCTGCGTCGGCGTGTCGCTGGCGCGCGAGCTCATGGCCGTCGCCGGGGACGCGCTCAAGACGAACATCACCACCCTGGGCCCGCTGGTGCTCCCGCTGTCGGAGCAGCTCAAGTTCCTCAGGTCCATCGTGCTCCTTCGCGTCCTCCGCTCCCGCAGCGTCCGTACGTACATCCCGGACTTGCCGACGACCAAGAACAGCAGGCTCCCTAGCAGCTGAAGCACCTGCACGCTCGACTTCCATGGTCGAGAAGGCAGCCGCGCCATGGCCAGCGAGCGCGCGCGAGCAGGCCGCCACGCTGCTGCCACGATGATGTCCATGGGATCAGTGTTATGTGGCAGGTCGGTCACCAGTGGGATAGGAACCGCATGCAAGCCGGCCCGCACGCACAGCCTGATTCCTGGTACGTTAAAGATCCCCTGGCGGAGCCAGAGCTCATCCCTCAGTTTCAGCACGGACCGTCCGGTGTAGGAGAAATGAGGCCAGTCCACCAGGTCGAGGTGGATGTGACCTTCATCGGTCGCCCGCACATGCCGGATCCTCCGCTCCAGACGCGCGGGTTCGGGATACCCCGCCAAGACCATGTCGCTTACATTGATCACCTGAATGAAATGTTCAGAGATGAGATTCTTTAAGAATTTCTCACAAGAATCTATTGCAATTCAGCACTTGTGTTCAGTGGCAAAACTAACTGAACGATCAATCTGAATACAGAATGGACCAAGAACAAAATGTTCAGAGATCAAATTCTTTGTGAATTTAACACTATGTCTGGCTCCGCCAGGGGATCTTTAACGTATATCTCAAATCATTCTTGTATATATACATCATGACAAAGAACTCCGATCCAACGCTGACCTTAACTAGAACAACAGTTTCTGGATAAGTGGTAGCAAATGGGAAGGCAAACATGATTAATGTGATGAATGTCTGATTTCTAAAGCACACCAAATGCAGTTGTTGTGAGAATCGACACCAACAAGAAACATCCATCCATGCTTTAGTGTTCCAAGAAATCCGTTCACGGGGTGAACCCGAGGAGCCGAGAAGTTGATGGCGAACTCACCTGCGGTGGTGGTCGAGGCGGGAGGGGCAGTGGCACCCGGCTTGATTGGATGGTCTCGACCCTCCAGTACGTCAACACGCCTGATGCGTTATCCGCCGTGACGGGGTTTGGGCGTAGCTGGTCGAGGACGGTCCGCACGCCGTGGCTGGGGAGCTCCGCCCGCACGTTCGAGACCGCGAGATACCGCCCGTAGGCGGCAGACTGCAGGAGGAGGAAGGGGGAGCGGCCGCCCTCGACGGGCCAATGCTGTGCCTTCCACACCGCGTTCAGGAAGGGGAAGTATTCGAGCGGGCGCAGGGAGACGCCGACCGCGTCCTCGTCGGCCAGGGCGTACATACCCCTCAAGACGCTCCGCAGCCGCACGAAGCGCTGCGACGCCGTCGTCGTACGCCATCGTCGTATGCCGTGACGCCGTCGTCCTACGCCGCGGGGAACCGCCGTGGAAGTAGACGACGATGGGAACGGGGCCGGCTCGGCGTCCGCGTCCGCGGCGGGTGAGGGGGAGAAGACGCACGGCCACAGGCCGTGGGAGGCGTCGATGGTGACGTCGGCGGAGCGCACCCCCCGAGGCGTCCGGGCGGAACGTGGCGCCAGACTTGAGGTCGCCGAGGGAGAAGAGAAGGTGCCGGACGCTGTCGTCCCGGTGGTGCGCTAGCGCGAGCGCGGCCAACTGGACGCGCACCGTCCACGACAGGGACAGCGTCCGGCGGGCGTGGTCGTCGAGCCTCCCATTTCTGGCAGTCCGTTACGATACGCACCGGCACTCCACCTCACTGCCAGTCTGCCACAGTACTCAGTACCAAAGCAGTGTCAAACAAGGTCTGCACGGAACGAAGCAGTGTCAAAGAAGAGAAGGGGCATTTTGGTACTTCTGAAAGAAACATGACAGGGTTAACGCAGTCAACTAACGGAAATGGACGGTAGAGCCATTTACAGAAGAAAATTTTAACTCGATGCCAAATAAGAAAGTTCAAAATTTTTAGTGCTAAATAAAGAAGGCTGATTTGTTCCAGTGCCAAATACATAATTGCCCCAAAGTTAATTAAGTTTATATTTGGTTTCCTAAATTGGACCTGCTGTCAGAGGCAGAACCAGGGGGGCTAGCAGGGGCCAAGGCCCCCCTATGGTCTGAAATTTCTTTATATACTCCTGCTTTAGCCATAGTAATACTAGGTATTTCAAAGGGAATGAGTTCTTGAAGGTACTGTATCTATGCATTTCCTTCATCTTGCCCCCCACCCTCTAGATTTTTCTCTGGTTGTGCCTCTGCTGTTGTGATCATCAAACAACTATTTAAGATAAAGTAACCAGCCCAAAATGGAGCCCTTTTCAAACTGCTAGGCCATGTAAACCCTACCTCTGTTTAGCTATTCTTACCCCTCTCATCTTTAATTTTTTTTCCCTCCCCTATAGGCGGTAATGACTCGCGAGCAGGCGTCATCGGTGATTGCAATATAGTGTACTAAACCTCCTGTTTGACGTACGCCGAATCGCCGATTAGGATGTTGTATTTTTGTTTGCAAAAGAGAAGCCAGCTAGGAAACAGTGAACATGAATGGTGATTACGTCATCAGCGACGAGCTGATAATACATAATACTTTATACATGTGATAAGTCACGGATGTTGTTCTGCAGCTTGGTATATATATCAGTATTCAGTAGCAGCAACAGGCTGAATTTATGGGTCCTTCTGTAATGTCGAAGGGGAATGCATTGCATGCATTGATAAAAACATGCTAGTTTAAGCATTGTTTACACCGGTTATCTGTGTTGTCAGGAAGTTTGCTATTATTGTCGTATCGCAAAAGTTCTTTAATAAGAGAAAAATATTCCACTTTATAAAAAACAACCTCTCCCCCTCCCACAGGGTGGCGACCTGTAGGCTGCCCAAAGCGCTGCCTGCGTTGCAGGGGCTTCCGCCACCGCGCGCGTGATTGCAAGCGGCCGTGGAGGCCGAGTTCGGCAAGGGACGGCGTACCTGGTGACTTGGGCGCAGATCGGCGACGTCCTTCCCAGGGTCGCCGCCACCAGCCACGCACTCACGCTGGTACACCGGGCTTGGGCACAGAGGGAGGTACGCCGGGCTCGGGCGAAGCCATGCCGGGTGCCGCTGGGCGCTGCGGCAAAGGACGGCAATGCCGACATCGAAGTCGCAGACATCGGGTGCGGGCAAGGGATGACGGCAACACTGCAGCGCCGGACAACACTGCCACCACCGACAATGCTGCCCGGGAAGGTCATGATGACCCCACCATCGTGGTAAGGGACCCTTCCGAGCTCGATCCATTGCTCACACACTACTCGGACGCCATTGCACACCGCACGCGAGGTCTCAGCCCGATGATGGAGGAGATTGCATCATCTCTCGTGGTCTCCACCTCAGGAGCTGGCACGCCTACGGCCCACGGGGTGGGCGGTCTGCCGGGCTTTGGTCCGATCGAGCCGGCGGATGCTGACATGTTCAGTATGCTGCCTTGGGACGACCACACGGTCGACGTCAGCGACAACTCTGCTGCATGCCGCCTCAAGAGCTTCACTAGGCGAGTGCTGAAGAAGGTCGACTCTCCACTTATTCGTGAGCCTCCCAAGCAGGCACATGCTAAGCCGGCGTTGCCGTTGCGAAGCAAGTGGCTGGCGGCTCAGCCCCTCTCTCGAGTACCTGCTTCCAAGCGAGGTGAGGTCCTAATCATACAGCGTATGGGCTACACCAAGGGTCTATCAACGCCATCCGCGGTGGAACTGGAGGCCTTTGACAGGATCTTCGACGGCAACCTGACTACGTCCAATGCCGAAGCATTGGACGCGCTCTTCGTGGAAGGCGGAAAGGGTTCGTCCAGGCAGCCGCGAAGACGCAAGGCTATCGCCTAGGTTGCACCGCTGCGTCGGTATTGGTTGTTTTTCATTTATGTAATATCGAAACGTGAGTTCTCTTGCTAGGATGGTCCAGCTACAGCTGTTTTAGGTCGACCTCCTTCGGCGCTCGACAGATGTGCATTGTTTGTATGTTCAAACTCTTCTTCTTAATACAATGATACATAAATCTTTTGCGTATTCGAGAAAAAAAACTTTATAAAAGCAACAGATTCTCCATGTCTCAATATCTTTTTTTTTTCTCTGAAGAGCACATTTTGCAAAGGGCTAAAGGCTGCAGCTCTTCAGTTCTCTCGAGGGGCTAACAGAATATCTGTCAGTTAGTTCTTTCTTTTTACACAGTTATTGGGGTACATTAGACTACTGCTTGTTTTCCATAGTTTATGGTAAAAACTTGTATTTCCATTTTCATCTTGTAGTGCATCTAACACCTAATCCTTGCTGAATTTATTCTGCCTGAAATTTCATACTCGCAAGATAAAAGCGCAGTTTCTCAACTGGTGAAAAAGCTTTTCAATCCAAAACTTAAATCATATTGCTTCATGATCTACATATATACAAAAGAGATGATGGATGTCTGAGCAGCTTGCTGACACCCTGATTGCTTATTTTCAGCAGATTTTTGCAACTTCTAATCACAATTCTGACACCACAACGGACACTAATGCCAATGCTATTCCCATCACAGATAATTTTCACGCAGGCAATGCTCACCCGGGAGAGGTTCACGACGATGCCACTAATGCTTCTCACGCAGCCAACACACACCAGGGACAGGACCACGAAGACTTCACCAACTCCACCCCGGACATCCATGAATTTCGTACCATCATCAAGAACATGCGAAGTAATGCCTCACCATGACGGACTCAATGCAGCCTTCTTCAAAGCTGCATGGCCTTGGATCTCCAAAGATGTTCACAACCTGGTAACTGAATTTTACTCAACAGCTTTTCTACAGCCCGAATTAAATCAAACGTTTATCACTCTTATTCCAAAAAAATGCAGCCTGTTATGCCGACCCATTAGTCTGTGTAATGTAATTTATAAGGTCATTACTAAATCCCTTGCTGATAGTTTAAAGCCTCTCCTACCTAATTATATTGATCACTCCCAGGCGGCTTTCATAGAGAATAGGCACATTTCTTCCAACATTGTTATTAACCATGAGATTGTTCACTCCTTTTCACTCAAGACTTGGAACAATCAAGCTTTCCTCCTTAAGCTTGATTTGGCTAAAGCCTTTGACAGATTGGAATGTAACTTCATTGCTTCTGCGCTTGCTCGCCTTGGTCTCCGTTCCAGCTTTATCCGCCTCATACATGCTTGCATCTCCACTCCCACTTATGCGGTTCTTGTCAATGGAGAAGAGGCATTCGCCAGGGCTGCCCCTCTCGCCCTACCTCTTTGTGGTTGCCATCAATGAACTCTCTATTCGGCTTCAGCATGAGATGAATTCCTCCAACCTATCTGGTGTCTCCCTAGGGCTATAGATGGCCAACGGGCCGGCCCGGCCTGGCACGGCACGGGCCTGTGAAAGCATGGCCCAATGGGGGTCGGGCCGGCACGGCACGACGTGCCTCTCGGGCCGTGCCTCACAAGGCCACAGGCCTGGCCTCCGGCCCAGGCACGGTACTATGGGCCGATTTTCGTGCTGGGCCGGTCTGAGAAGCACGGTCAATTTCACAGTCCGTGCCAGCCCGAGGCCCATTGGCTGCCGATAGAGAGGGGGGGGGGGAGGGTGACGCCGCTCGAGAGGTGTAGGGGGTCGACGCCGCTCGCCATCGAGGAGATCGACGCCGACCGGATCCGGAGGAGGCCAGCGAGCTCGACGCAGATCCATAGGAGCAGGAGGCGTGGAGCGGTGGAGGAGGCCGACAGAGAGAGATGGGGAGCCCGAGAGGTGTAGAGGGTCGACGCCGCTCGCCGCCTAGGAGATCGACACCGGATCCAGAGGAGGCTAGCGCGCTCGCCACCGAGGAGCTCGATGTGGATCCGTAGGAGCAGGGGGCGTGGAGCGGTGGAGGAGGCTGACGCCCTCAAAGCTGGATCCTGAGGAGCCGCTCGAGGCCAGCCACCACGCTCGACGCTGGTGCGCTTGACGCCGTCGTGCTCGAAGTCGCCGAACCCTATCCCTTCCCCTCCCCCGCGGCCGTCGGCCAGTGGTGCGGGGGGCGTGGAGGAGGCGGCCGCTGGCCGGAGGGGAGGAGAGGTCGCGCGAGGAGCCGATGACGCCGAGGAGAGGGAGGAGGCGTCCCGCGTCCGTGCTCGCCTCGCCCGACGCGAGGGAAGGGAGGGGGCATCCGTGGCGCTGGCGCAGAGGTGAGGAAGAGGAGGAGAGAGTGCGGCAGCGGCGTGGGGAGGGGGCTGCGTGGGGCGGCGGGGCAGGGGAAGGGATAGGGTTCGGGGATTTGGGCGATGGGCGTTCGGCGGTTCGGGGGGTGGGGGCTGGCCGGGCCGGCTGGGGCTCTTAGCAGGCCAGCTGGCCGGGCTGCCAGCGGGCCTCCTGTTCTGTAGCAGGCCGTGCCGTGCCGGCCCACTTGCCTGGGGTAAGGCCTAGGCATGGCCTGCTCCTCCGGGCCGTGCCAGCCTGGGCCCGCTAGCCGCCGGGCCAGGCCGTGCTTGGACCGGGCCAAAAAAGCGGGCCTTGGGCCGGGCCGATGGGCTCGGGCTGCATGGCCAACTATACCTGGGGCTCTGCTTGCAGGCGGGCTCGTTCGCGGCCGGCCGCTAACCCGCATCGCTCGCCGCAAAGTTTGTTAGCGGGCTTGCGGCCAGCCGCTAAGCTATAAACTTTGTGGACAAATTTTTCGCGGACATAACAGACTACGCTGCAAAACCCGCAATGTGATCCTCTTATTGATGCAAAGCAACGTGATCCTCTGAGATTACCCAGGCAAAACCTTTTATCTGAATTAACAATTAGATTTGGGCGCTATACCTCTGCCCATAAGTATACACACCAAGATGTGCGTGAACTGCAGGTGAAGAAGTAGCCAGTCGCAGCAGTTCAGCACGCACCTGAACTGAGCTAGCTGAGCTGCTGGCCTATGGGGGTCCCATCAGATGACGGTGTCGTCCTTGCGACGACCAGTGCCGCCGTGTTCGTGCTGCTTCTTTGCGGCTTCGGCACGCCGACGGCAATGGCTGCCAGAGGAGGGGCGCAGCAGCAGCAGTACTACGGCGGCGCCAGGTACAAGGACCCGAGGCAGCCGCTGAACCGTGTCGGATCGACGACCTGCTGGGGCGCATGACGCTCGCGGAGAAGATCGGGCAGATGTCGCAGATCGAGCGCGAGAATGCCACCGCCGACGTCGTCCGTGGCTACTTCGTAGGTACTCACGTCACGTCGGTCCGCATGGCGGTCGGTGTGGTTGAACCTAGCGCATCAGTGTCGATCGTGCCGTACTGAGTTGTGGTTCTTGCGGGTTCTTAGCGAGCTTATTGTGTTGTCCAGCGGGCTTGGCGGACCAAACAATGTTAGGCCACGAGGAACTTGCAGCTGGACCGCGTTGTCCGTGAATGTTGATTTTGCGGGGCGGGTTGGTGGGCAACGTTAAAAACCCGCCCCGCCTGCATCCTGACCTGGGGCCTAGGTGTCCCCCCATCGACTCACTCCTTTTTGCCGATGATCTCATCCTTTGTGGGACGGCATCGGTTGCTGAGGCCAATAAAATTCGCTATGTCTTGTATAATTTCTGCAACCTTTCTGGTCAGACACCTAATCTCCACAAATCTTCTATTCTATTCAGCAAGAATGTGCCTACCTCTATCAAAGCCCAAATCAAGGAGATTTTCCCAGTCCCTGACCTCCTTCCTAACACTATGCACCTCGGCCACCCCATGATTTTTAGTCACAGTGACAGGAACAAGGCTTATGACTTCATTCTTAACAAATTTAGAGCCAAACTTACTACCATCAAAGCTAACAAGCTCAACCATGCAGGGAGACTTACATTCAATCTGTGCTTGCTTCAATACTGGTATACTACATGTCTACTGTGCTTTTCTCAAAGACTTTTGTAGGTAAAATCACAGCAATCATAAGGAAGTTCTGGTGGACTGGAGTACAGGAGGACAATCCCACTTTTCCCATCGCCTACAGATCATGGGACGATATCTGTCAACCCAAGGAAAATGGGGGTCTTGGAATAAGGGACCTATACACAGTGAACAAGAGCCTACTCACTCAAGCAGCATGGAACATAGCCACTCAGAAAAATCCTATGCTTTCTGCAGTGCTCAAAGCTAAATACTACCCCAACTCTTCTTTCTGGACCTCGAGCGCCACTGGTACGAAATCCATCTTCTGGTCATCTATTTTGCAGGTTAAAAAGGACTTAGCAACAATTCAGCCCTTCAAATCCACTCAGGTAATAGCTCCATCTGGTCTGCTCCTTGGTGTCCTTTATGGGACAACATACATGACCACATGCTCCTACCTGTCACCCAGTTGCCAATGCCGTCCACTGTTTCTGATCTTTGGCAACCAAATTCCCAATCATGGAATGTCAATTATATTGCTAATATTTTTTATGATCAGGCTGTGCAAACAAATACTCAGGTCCCTATTGTACCCAGTAACCAAAATGATATCCTTAACACCGGCCAGAGATGGCAAGTGCTCCACCAAGAACATTTACAGGCACCTCAGCCGTCAGGAGCTTATTCAGCTTCCACAACAAGGCTCCAGAAGCATAAATCACTATGCTAACCTTATTTTGCAGAGAGCATGGAAAAGCAAAGATCTGCCCCCACTGATCAAAGCCTTCACTTGGAGACTCATCAGAAGAGCTCTTGCTACTGCTGAAAGAGCATCAAGGTATAGCATTCACATTGACAAACATTGTGCAGTTTGTGGTGCAGTGGAGGACGACACCCATCTATTTTTTCATTGCCATCTTCCTTGGGCTGTCTGGTTCTCCACTAGCCCCCCCCCCCCCCCCCCCCCCCCCACACACACACACACGCACCAACAACCTTCCACAAGACCACGATGGAGTGCAACTGACCCTCCAGGCTATTATCTCTACCTCTACCTCTAATGATCTGTTTAGCAAGATACTAATCACTATGTGGTATTTGTGGAAGGCCAGAAACGACACTAGATTTTAGAGAAAGTCCTGGACTCCTTGGCAGGTGCATCACACGGTGGCGGCACACATCAGTACCCACCAGGCTTCCCTACAAACCCAAACTACAGACACCAATTCCACAGCTCCAGGAACTTCCTCTCCTCTGCAAGGTACAGCTCCTCTCCCTGCAGGTCACACAACCGACTCCCACACACCAGACCAACAAGTGCAGGACACCAGCGGCTCGCTGCTATCAGGTACTCCAATCTACAATGCAGGAACTGCTGCTCCACCAATACACCTGATGCAAGCAGACAGGGATCCATCGGAGGACAGATACCTCGTTCGCTTTCCAGGCTTGCTGCAGGGTGTCAAATGCTACACCGATGCCTCAACATCACCTGACCTCCCCTCTCTTACTCCAAGAAATGCAGGAATTGGTCTGTTCATCATCAATACCCAGATTCACCCGGCGCAGACCATCTACATCAAGGCGATAATGACGGCCACAACATCAGTGCTGATGGCCGAGGCTGCGGCAATGGCCCTTGCGGCAATTGTCACTATCTGTCTTGGTTTGCAGCAGGCCATCTTCCTCTCTGACAATCAGCAGCTGGTGCACTTCCTAAATGGCCTCGACCAAGCTAATCCACCGGAGTGGAGGATCAAATACTTCACTCAAACCTTCTCCAATTTCACAGGCCAAAGAGATATGAGAATTCTCAGGGTACAGCGAGCTCACAATCAGACGGCTGATGTCTTAGCTAGGCAAACTCTCTTAGAATCGCAATCACCTGTTTCATCAGGCTTATCATGTAACTGCTCTAATGCAGCTCATGTTCAGTGCACTCTGCTAGAGGCACTACAAACCTGTAGCCTTGAACTCTGTAAGGCTCCTAACAGCTGTTTGCTGTTGATAATAAAGTCGTTTGTTGTAAAAAAAAAAAGATGGATGTCAGAAGGTCAAGTTGATCCTAAAGGTAAACCATATGAATCATAGCTAGGTTGACATGCAGAGACCTGTTGACTATTTAGTACAATGCTCCGAATCAAGATGCAGAGGGTGGAAGCTGGGAAAGGCTATTTGCACGGATCCTTTTAATGGAACTTATTCTTCCACTAGAGACTTTGGCCACCTGCAGCGTTACTAGTAGAGACAGTTGGCAATTGGCAGCGACCCAATATTGGATTCTTCTACAGCTTTGCACGATATCATTGAGAACAGGATCTTTGATACTTGACTCTTTTCATTGTATATATATGGCATCTCAAATTCAGCATCAGCCACTTGCAGGAGGGCACCAAGTCTAGGCAGGGATATCTTAATGCCAAACTCATATCTGCCTTGTGTTCATAGCGCCTTGCTTTGGCAATTTCATGGTAGATTGTGGCACTTGTCCCAGCTGAAAATGATGTCCTCTGAAGGAACAAACAAAAAGGGAAATGGAGTATATATGCAAATCTTACAGGAGACAGAATATTTTCTTTTGTCAAAAAGGGTCAGAGAAATTAGGCCTGTGTACCTTCTATATCAAGCTGTAAGTACATATAATATCTTCTTAATAAGATGTGTGGTGAATATTCATTTCAGAGTTTGTTCGTGTATAGGACCTCTTTTTTCTTACCATGAGCTTTCTTATTAATAATTAACACTTTTTTTTTGTACTCTAGTTTTTCTCAAGCTCAATGCTTTTAGGCTCACATACTTCCCGGCATTGAGAATCACACGACAATATCATGACTAGTCGTATACAATTTAAGGGGTCTTGATTCTCATTTTATCATTACATAATGTGAATATGAGGCTGCAAAGTTGTTCCAGTAAAATACTATCATCTCATATTTGCCTTCATTTATCTGAAAATGGAGCCAAAACTTGTAGTTTTAGCAACTTTTTCTAAGATAACGGAACAAAGTTACAGTCTCTACCATCCGAGGATGGTACTAAGGGATGAATATAGCATTCTAAGATATGGAGTTGGACCATGCTATTTATCATGTGGTTCTAAGAAAACATCAGCAACTACTTCCTTCGTTCCAAATTACAGTCCAATTTGGCTTTGCTATTAGTAAATCTTCTTTTAAATTTGACCAAGTTTATAGAAAAATGCACAAACACCCAAAACATCAAATTAGTTTCTTTAAATTCTCTGTGAAATATGTTTTGATAGATCGAGCATCTATTTGAAGTTGTAGATGTTATGATATGTATCTACAAACTTGATCAAAATTAGAGAAGTTTAACTTAGAACAAAACCAAAGCAAACTATAATTTAGAATGGATGGAGTAGTAAATATAAGCCTAATAATCAAATGGGTTGATGTGTGATGAAACAAAATTTTGTACCAACTGGAAGAATTTTTTGTAAGTGATCGGCTGTATAAGGATAATTGTCACAAACAAAATATGTAATATGTATGGTTATCTCAAAAGATAATTTAGAAGTCCAAGCAGATCTGAAAAATATTAAAAATAATCAAGTGGCTAGTGTGCATTGACGTATTGCAACCTCCTACATGCATACTTATCCACTAAAAACTGATTTGGCTAAGCTAGGATTTTCCTGAAAAGACCGCTTGTTGCTGTAGAATATATTCTGCATTTAGGGGACAGGCCAATGCTATACGAAGCAAATTGCAACAGGGCAGCCTAGCATCACTATCAAAGCCCTCCTCTTGCCCACATTATAAATAACAGAGGTCAATGCTTGCCTGAAGTTCATGGGCGAACAATACAAGTGAAGAGGGGAGCCTTACATGGAGATGAGGAGCCTATCTCCCTTAGCCAAGAATGGCTTGCCTATCTCCATTATTTGGTTCATCAGGGAGACCTCCGATCCCTCATGATGGATGAAATGTGGATGATGGCAGCCCTTCTGGCTAAGTGAGTGATTCTCTTCCACCATGCTAGGCTTGCCCTCTTTCTAATTCTCAGTTTTCCTTTCATGTCAAAGATAAGTTAGAAGGTACGTATGTGTGGTTTGCTATTAGGTGCTAAGTTGTTCAGATCATTCATCACTCCTTTAGAAGCATGTACTGAAGAATTGAAGGTAAGGAGACGACAGATGCACATACATGAAGTGCCAACTTAATGGTTCAGAAAATTTTAGATGTTGTTTATTTCAGAAAGTTGTAGTTTAGTGATTGTTGTTTTCCTCATCGTTCTCCTTCATTTTTGAAAAATGGCCACGACCTTTAGCTTGTACCCAGGGGCGGATCCAGGGCCCGGGCTGCCCGGGCTGCAGCCCGGGGCGAGTCCATGTAGCCCCTGTAACATATGTGGTGTTTAGCCTAAAAAACTATGATCTTAATTAGACAAAAGGAGGCCTAAGAAGCAAGATCAGACTGTTTTGAACGTGAATCAGCAGCTCAGCCCGGGGCGCAGCCCCGTTCTGGATCCGCCCCTGCTTGTACCAATCATGGTGGGCACATGAGATAGTGCTATAACTTGAATGTGGGATGGTAGGGGATCATAACAGATTAACAAAGTTCCCATTCCAGAGAAAAGCTATTTGTTGTAATTGCATAAAACCTTCTTCCGAAAGGGCCAAAAAGGTTTTGCTGTAGTGTTATTAGAAGAAACAAAATTGGCCGATAAAACCTTCTAGCGGCCCTGTGGCAGTACGGCAAAAAAGAATATAATTTTTTTATAGGTTATATGACTATTTTTAACTGCCATTGAGATTTTAGAGTGGCCTACTATAACAGATGTGAGTTTTAAGAAATGGACCACTTCGAAAGATTCTAATTCAAAAGTTAAAAATATGTTCTTTTTCTTGCTTCAGAAAATTCTGACCCAAACTAAAGGCCCTGTTCGGCTTGCTGAATCTTGGCTGAAAACACTGTTCTGGCTGAAATGTTGTGAGAAAAGCTGAAAAAAGAAGCCGTAAAGCCGGATATGGAGTAAGCCGGATATCGTTCTATCCTTTCAAGAAATGAGAGTAGGATGAAAGTTCTAAAGATTTGACTTTGCACGGTCTTCCATTCGTGTCTTTCACTACAATTGTCATCTAGAATATATCCTTACAATATAGTCCTTCAAATTGTTTAGATTTAACAAGTGAATTTGAATAGAAATCTACACATAGATATCTCTCTCTCTCTATATACCTAAAAAGGTTCTAACATCATCATCTACCTAGTGATACCAAATCTTATTACTACCGACGCGTCCGATAAGAATTATCCTCCACTCAGAGCTCACGCGTTCGTGTCCTGCCTAATTCCAATACGAAGACTAGATCCACGTGTCTGCGACCGATACGAAGTTCTCGAAGTTCACGTGTCCTCATCCGATTACTGATGTCCAGTTTAAAAATTGTGACCCCAACTTGTTTCGAATGATTTTAATTTTAATTTCAAATCAAAACTTAATTTAAGCGTGTGCTTTATTAGAAAACTTTGGATTTCAACCTAAGCATATATAGTACATGACAAAATACTAGTTCTCGAAGCCTTAATGTAGATGACTTTGTTTGAATTTTTAAAGACCATTTTAGGGACAAAGCTTATGAGAAAACTCAAATATAGAATTACAGCAAGAATTTTAATTTGAAAAATGTAAAGCAATGATGCTAGATCTAAACAAAATAAATTGTGTTTGATTTTTAGCATTTATTTAAAAACTACTACTTTTTTGCGATCTTTAAGTACTCTGTATGAGGTACATAAGAAAATACCCAAAAATTAAATTGGTCCAACATGGCAGAGTAAACAATCGCCTGCTAGATGACCGAAAGGTCTCTAGTTATTAGCTAATTAATTACTCTAGTTATTAACTAATTAATTACCGAATGGACCCCACATTTAGTTTTTGCCTGCCATGTAAGTTATCGACAATTCATTAGCCGATAGGTTCCTATCGGCCATTGTGTTTGATCAGTTTCAGATTCTTAAAAACCAGCTATTACCTCTAGTTTTTATAATTTGGTTTATGAGCAAAATCTGGTGGGTGTTTGGATCCCTAGTTTTTAGAAGCTGATTTCATTTATGATTAGTGCTAATAGACTATTGTACCCTTCATTTATTGCTCTTTCAGCGTCATGCATGCAGCACTAGCCAAGCGCACCAGCGTCTTGCGTGCACTAGCCCAGCGCACCAGCGTCATGCCTTAGCCCAGCGCGTACAGGGCTGAGGCTGATGAGAACATTTCAAACAAGCCAAGCATCTTGCCGGCGCACAGCGCGTACAGGACCGATGCTGCAGTCGCGCGCCTAGCCGTGGCGAGAGGGGCACCGCGCCCAGCTGCTCTCGCCAACGACGCAGACCCAGCCCCGGCCCCGTGCCCACCTGCTAGCTGCGGACGCCGACGACGACGCAGACCCAGCCCCCGCGCGTCTAGCGGCGCCAGCCGCGAGAGGGAGGGACTAGGGAGTCTACGCCGGTGAGGGAAGGTGTGCGGCTATTTCTACGGGACGGAGGGGAGGAGCACGGGAGGTGAAGAGATAAGGCAGGATCGCAGGTAGCGAAGCGTCTCCTGATTTTAACGAGGGGTACACGGGTCTTTGTGTTAAAAAAATCTGGCAAAAGCTCCACATCTACAGCTTTTGGGGTAGGTAGATTTTAAAAACTGGGTAAAAAATTGGTATGGTCCCGTTCGCGTGTCCTTAAATTTGATTTGATTCACTTATTTTTTTCATCCGGAACAGTATTTTCTCTCACAATATTTTATCCAGAATAGTATTTTTTATCCATTTTCCTCCAAAAACCCTCCAGCCGAACGGGGCCATGTTTGGATCCCACCTAGTTTCTAAAAGTTAAATTCTTAAAATCTGGGTGTATCCAAACAGACCCTTAACCGATAAGATATTAGTTATGTAATTTTGTAAAAACAACACCTAGATCTATACCTACCTAATACTACAGAGGCAAAACTCCTGGTACTTTTTTTTTTTCGTCCAGACTACCTGCTGGTGAAGTCCCGTGTCCGGTTTTTTTTCGTGGAGACGTTGCGTCTGTGGCCCTTGTCTCGCAGAGTCACCGCGTCCGTTTTTTCTTCCGTGATGAAGAGTTCCCTTCCGTGTGCTTTGTTGAGTTCTTTTTTCTTTTTTTACCCCTCCGCTTTCCCACGTTTAGTTGTGTGACATTTTTTGTTTTTTGTTTTTTGTCTCCTGTTTTTTCTTATATATACAGAGAATAGAAAATAATAAATATAGTATTCTGATTCTTTGAACTTCTTTTTTCTTTTCCCCCCTTCCGCTTTCCCACGTTTAGTTGTCACTTTTTTGTCTCATGTTTTTTTCTTATATATACCGAGAATATAAAATAATAAATACAGTATTCTGATTCTTAGAACTTCTAATCCTTTCCTAATAAATATTTGATTACTAAGGCCTCGTTTGGAATGCGGGAATTTTCACTGTGAAATATCTGTATAATTCCTATGAAATTTATGCGTTCCAAATAGGCCCTAAGTCGTTGATGTAAATTTAATTATCACTAAGGCCCCATTTGGAACACGGAAATTTTTCCCTGTTCTTGAACTAATTCCTGTGAAATATCTGTATAATTCGTATGAAATTTATGCTTTCCAAATAGGCCCTAAGTCGTTGATGTAAATTTAATTATCAATAAGGCCCCATTTGGAACGCGGGAATTTTTCTCTGTTCCTGAACTAATTCCTATGAAATAACTATGCATAATTCCTGTGAAACTCATGCGTTCCAAATAGGCCCTACGTCGTTGATGTAAATTTAATTAGGAATAAAACTAAGTACTATTAGGCGATGCTCCAACTAATCAATCTGTGGGCTAAAATCTTAAGTAGTTTGTCATTCAATCTAATCTATATCTATGTACCTATCTATATCTATATTTATATGTATATAATATAATCACAACAAACGTACCTCCAAGCTATCCACATATATCAGTACAAACCTCCAAGTTGTCTACCAGTGCAATCCTCAATGACGACTGATATGTAAAAATCGAGAGAGGTCTCAGTCGCACTCATCAGCGAACAGACCAATTTTTGACATGACAACAACTAACCCCTTACTGACTTAAGATATTAGAATTACATACTCCCTCGGTCCCAAAATAAGTGCACTTTTAGAGTGTAGGTGAAGAGATCATGGTTAGTGAGAAATTATATATATACCCCTATAAAGGTGTAATCATTGCACCTTGGGAAGAGAGAAAAAAGAAAAAAGACAAGTGAAGTTAGTTTGTCTTATATCTAGAGGTGCACTTATTTTGAGAAAAAATTTAAACTCCAGAAGTGCACTTATTATGGGATGGAGGGAGTATTTGATATTTGTATGGATCCATAAAAGAAGTTGTTGAACTTGATATCTAGCTCTACCAACACAAATATAGTATCAAACTAAAGTTATGATATGTTTACGAGTAAATATTGTTGTGTCTTACAACGGAAGAAAAATTCTATCATGGTTGTATTTTAATTCGATATAGAATTAATAGACAATGTCATATTTCATAGTTACCATAATATAAAGTATAGCTTTAAATGTTATAAAAAAAATAAAAAATAGATATGTAAAATCTTCGTTCTTGTTTCCCATTAATGTGCACGTTCATTTGTGATTGCCGCAGAAATCATGCAATTTGCAACAGCAAAAGTAGCACCTATATAATTAACAGGTGTAAGTGAGCTGTTCGGCGAGCTGAAACAAACATGTCAAGCATTTGATAATATTTTTGTTCCATTGCAACGTACGGCCATGTTTGCTAGTTATAATTATTTATTAAAAGTATGGTTTTTAAAAAATTCTTCATTTGCCATCCTTATAGTTTATGGGTTGTATTCTTTTTTTTTTTTTTGAGAAACCGGGTTGCATTTCATTTATTCATAACATGGATTACACAAACACTCTTACAAAGACAGCACTAATAAAATAGAAAATTACATCCAAGTCCTTGCAAAGGTCTCCCAGTCATCTTTGTCGCCGGCAACCGGAGCTACCACTCGAAATGCTGCCCCCGGAAGAGAGAAACGCCGAGCTTGCAACTTGAAGCCGGCTCCCACCTCAACGAAGAAGCTTCCAAAGAAGCCACATACAGTTTTAATGTTGCAACGATTGGCACACCGAACTCGCCCATGTGCACATGGAGCACTGAACGCCCGAGCAAACTAAGATGGTGAAAGCTCTAGTTTGGTTTTGGTTAATTAATGAAACCCTAAGTGCTAACCTAGTTTATTAAAGTAATTATGAGATAGGTAGCACTACTCCAAGTGATGAAGCAATGGCGAAGATCATGACGATGGTGATGGCATGGTGATGATCAAATGCTTGAACTTGGAAAAGAAGAAAGAGAAAAACAAAAGGCTCAAGGCAAAGGTATAAATAGTATGAGCCATTTTGTTTCCGTGATCAAGACACTTAGCGAGTGTGATCACATTTAGGTTAGATAGTCATTCTATTAAGAGGGGTGAAACTCGTATTGAAATGCGGTTATCAAAGTGCCACTAGATGCTCTAAGTCATTGCATATGCATTTAGGATCTAGTGGAGTGCTAAAACCTTTGAAAGTATTTGTGAAAATATGCTAACAAATGTGCACAAGGTGATACACTTGGTGGTTGGCACATTTGAGCAAGGGTTAGAAACTTCACCGGCAGAGTGTTCGCCCATAGAGTGCGGATAGTCCGACGGTGCCACCAGCGCCCTATAAAGAAAAGATAGGGGTTCACAGAGTGACCGGACGCTGGTGGTGTAGTGACCGGACGCTGGGTTTAGAGTCCAGTCAGTGACAGCAGTAAGCACATGGTCTCGGTCTTGTGACCGGACGCTGGCGTGTAAACTGACCGGACGCTCATGGTCTGAGTCCGGTCAGTGCTGACGTACGCTGACGTGAGGCGCATAGAGGAAACGTTGAGTGACTGGACGCCGGGTGAGTTCGGTCGAGCAGGTCATGAAATTTCGCGTTTGGAACCTTACTGGAAATGACCGGACGCTGGGGTCCTGCGTCCAGTCACTTTCTAACAGACGCGTCCGGTCATCACTTGACTGTTGAGATCGGGCGATCGGCGTTTGAAGCGATGACACGTGGCAAGCATCGGGTGACCGGACGCTGGGGTCCTACGTCCGGTCAAAATGACCGGAGCGTTCGGTCACCCCGTGTTGTGCCCAGTGAAGGGGTACAACCGCTCTATTTTGTGAGGGCTTCTATTTAAGACCCATGGCTGGCTCAAGCTCACTCTCTTGGCCATTTGCATTGACATAGCAACCTTGTGAGCTTAACCAAAGCCCTCCCACTCATCTCCATCATTTTTTCATCATCATTGTGAGATTAGGAGAGAATCCAAGCGCACTGCTTGAGTGATTGCATCTAGTGGCACTTGGCATTCGTGTTTCGTTGTGGGATTCACTTGTTACTCTTGGTGGTTGCCACCACCTATACGGCTTGGAGCAATGAGGATCATTGAGCGGAGGTTGGTGATTGTCTCCGGCTCCGATCGTGGTGATTGTGAGGGGTCTTGTGCCTTTCCCGACGGAGAGCCGAAAGGTAACTCTAGTGGATTGCTTGTGTCATTGAGTTACCTCACTTGTGGGTAGGTTCTTGCGGTGTCTAATTGTGTGGACGAGGTTCGTGCAACACCTCTTAGCCACCGAACCACCAAGTGTTGGTTGACACAACGGGGACTAGCATGCCGGCAAGCACGTGAACCTCAGAAGAAAAATTGGTTGTCTCTTGCCCTTTGCTATTCTTCCGGTGATTGATTTAGTATTCACCTTGTGATTGGTTCACTCATCTACACGGCGGTATAATCACCCTACTCACCCATTTATATTCTTACAAATTAGTTGTGGCAAGCTCTTTAGTGTAATTAGAATTGAGATCTTGCTTTGTTATTTTAAGTTCATCTAGTGGAGCTCTTTAGAGTAGCAAGATTGAGAGCTCTTAGTGAGTAGTAAAATTGCAAGTTGTGTGCCTAGTAATCATTGCAACTAGAATTATTAGATAGGTGGCTTGTAACCCTTATAGAGCTAGAGCAAGTTTGCATTTCGCTATTTGTCACACTAATCAAATTGCTCTAGTTGATTTATAGATTTTTAAATAGGCTATTCACCCCCCCCCCTCTAGCCATATTAGGACCTTTCAAGTGGTATCGGAGCCGTGGTCACCGTTTTATTAAAGGCTTAACAACCTCGGTGTCAAATTATAGCTCAAGTTGTGTTCAACCATGTGGGGGGTAAGCCACCGTTCTTTGATGGCACATGCTATGATTATTGGAAGAGAAAGATGAGGATGTATCTTGGTTCAATCAATGATCAAGTATGGGAGGTGACCGAGAATGACTATGCTATCATTGATCCTGATGACCCCACCAACCAAGACAAGACCAACAAGCAATGCAATACAATGGCTCTCAACACCATATATAATGCCATTGATTCTAAGGTGTTTGAGCAAATCAAGGATTGTGAAAGAGCAAATGAGGTGTGGAGGAGATTGGAGAAAACATATGAGGGCGCACCGACGGTGAAGAGTGCTAAGTTGTACATTCTCAAGGATAAGTTGACAAGCTTCAAGATGAAGGAAGATGAGAGCATTCCAGAAATGTTCCATCGGTTGTAAGTGATTGTAAATGACTTGAAGGCCTTGGGAGAGAAGATCAAGGATGATGATGTCTCTCATCGGTTCTTGATGTGCTTACCTCCAAGATTTGAGATGTTGAGATTTCTTATCATAAAAGGAGGATTGAAGAGATTACTCCTAACCAAGTACTAGGTGATGTCATGACCCAAGAGACATACCGTGTGGAAAGGGAGGGGGATGACAAGGATGACAAGAAGGAAGAAGAAGAAAAGAAGAAGAGTATAGCATTCAAGGCTAGCTCATCATCATCCAAGAACAAGGGCAAGTTCAAGAAAGAATCAAGTGATGATGATGATCTTAGTGATATTGATGATGAAGCTATGGCCCTCTTTGTACGCAAGATGGGAAAATTCATGAAGAAGAAGAGCTATGGTGCAAGAAAGAGAAGAGATCACACCAAAAGCAAAGAATATGTGACAAGATGCTACAATTGCAAGAGTCCCGATCACGTTGTAGCAAATTGTCCCTACAATAGTAACAATGATGAGGATGAGAAGAAGAAGCACAAGAAGGATAAGAAAGAAAAGAAGGAGAAGGAGAAGAGAATGACCTTCCAAAAGAAGAAGAAGGGTGGAGTCTATGTGGTCACTTGGGATAGTGATGGCTCTTCGGATAGTGATGACTCTAGTGATAATGGTGAGAAATCTATCAAGAAAGCACTAGCAAGCATCGCCATCAACAACAAGCTCTCCATCTTCGACACTCCTTCGACTTGCCTCATGGCAAAACCTATCAAGGTAAAATATGATGTGAGTGATGATGATGAATGTGAAAGTGATGCTTATAGAAGTGATGATGATGATGAGGAGTACTCCAAGGAGGAGCTCATGGACATGTGTGAGCAAGTGCATACTTGCTTTGAGATGAAGAGAAAGGAGTACAAGGAATTGAATAAGAAAGTCAAATTTCTTGAGTAATCCCTTGATGAGCTCAATGCCACTCATGAGAGGCTAATGGAAGCCCATGAGAAGCTTGGCAAAGCTCACTCTAAGCTTGAGAAAGCTCACTCCTCTCTCATCGAGCAAGTCAAAGAGGAAGCCAAGAAGGAGCAAGTAATTGTATCATGTGATGTGGGACTAACATGTGATCTTATTGATGAATCTTTTTATAAGCCCATTATAGTTGCTCCCACTAACACTTCTTGTAGCACTACTACTTCTACTTCACCTTTGAGTGATGGTCTCACTTGTGATGCCTCATTAATGGTGGAAAATGAGACCCTCAAGAAGGAGATGAATGAGCTCACTCGTGCCTTAGGCAATACCTATGGTGGAGATGCATGCTTGCTAAAGTGCTTGGGTAGCCAAACATTTTCTCTCAACAAAGAGGGATTAGGCTAGACCCCCAAGAAAGGCAAGGCGGCCTTTGTCACTTCCAAAGTTAACTTTGTGAAGGGCAATGGTCGGTTTTGCAATAGATGCAAGCAAGTTGAGCATGTAGAGCAATATTGCAAGATTAATAAGAATAAGCTACATATTGTATCCTCAATTAAATTTGATTCTTGTTACATGCTTGTTAAGGGTGCCAATGGTGTGAAGGCTAAGTTCATTGGTACACCAATTGTGGGCTCAAAGAAGAAGGCCATTTGGGTACCAAAGACCTTGGTAACTAACCTTCAAGGACCCAAGTAAGTTTGGGTACCTAAAAAAATTGATCTTCTTTTGTAGGTCAATTATAAAGCCAGAGGAAAACATTAGGTGTTTGATAGTGGGTGCACACAACACATGACCGGTGATCCAAGAATGTTTAATTCAATCAATGAAAACAAGAACAATGGGATTGATAGTATCACATTTGGTGACAATGGCAAAGGCAAGGTCAAAGGGCTTGGTAAGATTACAATATCCAATGACTTGAGCATTTCCAATGTGCTACTAGTAGAGAGCTTTAACTTCAACCTTTTGTCGGTAGCTCAATTGTGTGATCTTGGTTTTAAGTGCATATTTGGTGTGGATGATGTAGAGATTATAAGTGTAGATGGCTCTAACTTGATATTCAAAGGATTTAGATATGAAAATCTATACTTGGTTGATTTCAATGCTAGAGAAGCTCAATTGACAACATGTTTGATCACTAAGTCTAGCATGGGTTGGTTATGGCATAAAAGGCTTGGTCATGTTGGAATGAAACAATTGAACAAGTTGATTAAGCATGACTTAGTTAGAGGCTTGAAAGATGTCACATTTGAGAAGGATAAGCTATGTAGTGCATGTCAAGCCAGAAAACAAGTTGGTAACACACATCCTAAGAAGAGCATGATGAGCACATCTAAGGCATTTGAGTTGATGCACATAGACTTGTTTGGACCAACCACATACACAAGCATTAGTGGAAACAAATATGGATTTGTGATTGTAGATGATTTCACTAGATACACATGAGTATTCTTTCTTGTTGACAAGAGTGATGTGTTTGCAACATTCAAATCATTTGTCAAGGACATTCACAATGAGTTTGAAATAACCATCAAGAAAGTTAGAAGTGACAATGGTAGTGAATTCAAGAACACTAGAATTGATAAGTTGTGTGATGAATTTGGAATTAGACATCAATTCTCGACCAAGTACACTCCTCAATCAAATGGCTTAGTTGAAAGAAAGAATAGAACTTTGATTGACATGGCAAGATTAATGTTGAGTGAGTACAATGTGAGTCATTCATTTTGGGCCGAAGCAATCAACACGGCTTGTTATTATAGCAACTGACTCTATTGTCACCCCATGATGGAGAAGATACCTTATGAGCTTTTGAATGGAAGAAAGCCTAACATAGCATACTTTCGGGTTTTTGGTTGTAAATGCTACATATTGAAGAAAGGCACTAGATTGAGCAATTTTAAAAAGAAATGTGATAAAGGTTTTTTGCTTTGTTACTCCACTACTAGCAAAGCTTATAGAGTTTGGAATTTGGCTAGTGGTACTCTTGAGGAGGTTCATGATGTGGAGTTTAATGAAACAAATGGTTTCCAAGAGGAAGACGAGAATCTAGATGATGTAAGAGGCACTCAATTGGTCAATGCAATAAAGAACATGGACATTGGTGATATAAGGCCTAGAGAGGTTATTGATGTTGAAGATGACAAGAATCAAGTGCTCTCTAACTCAAATGTGCAAGCTAGTGGTTCTCATGATCAAGTTCAAGCAAGAACTAGTGATGACAAAGTGCAAGATCAACAAGTGGCTATTTCATCATCTCAACCAAGTGATCTATCAAATGCAAGCAATCAAGTGCAAGTGCTTCAACCAACCAATGTTGCAAGAGATCATCCCTTGGACAATATCATTGGTGATATTTTAAGAGGTGTGCAAACTAGATCAAGATTGGCTTCATTTTGTGAGCATTTCTCATTTGTATCATCCATTGAACCTAAGAAGATAGATGAAGCTTTGAAGGATATTGATTGGGTCAATGCTATGCATGAAGAGCTAAACAACTTTACAAGAAACCAAGTATAGGAGTTAGTTGAGAGGTCTAAGGATCATAATGTGATTGGAACCAAGTGGGTCTTTCGGAACAAGCAAGATCAAGATGGGATAGTAATAAGGAACAAAGCAAGATTAGTGGCTCAAGATTACACTCAAGTTGAAGGTCTTGACTTTGGAGAAACATATGCCCCGGTTACAAGATTAGAAGCAATTAGGATCTTGTTAGCCTATGCTTGTGCCCACAACATCAAGTTGTACCAAATGGATGTGAAGAGTGCATTTCTCAATGGGTACATCAATGAGCTTGTGTATGTTGAGCAACCTCCCGGTTTTGAAGATGAGAAGAAACCCAACCATGTTTATAAGTTGAGAAAGGCTTTGTATGGATTAAAACAAGCACCTAGAGCATGGTATGAGAGATTGAGAGATTTCCTACTCTCTAAGGGATTCAAGATGGGAAAGGTTGACACCACTCTCTTTACCAAGAAGCTTGAAATAACTTGTTTGTAATGTAAATCTATGTTGATGATATCATTTTTAGGTCAACAAATTAAGATTTTTGTGAGGAGTTTGGCAAGATGATGGCAAGTGAGTTTGAGATGTCCATGATTGGAGAGCTTAGCTACTTTCTTGGTCTTCAAATCAAGCAAATGAAGAATGACACATTTGTGAGTCAAGGCAAGTATATCAAGGACATGCTCAAGAAGTTTGGAATGGATGATAGTAAAACTATCAGTACACCAATAGGGACAAGTGGAAGCTTGGATAGTGATGCTAGTGGCAACATGACGGATCAAAAGATGTATCGGTCTATGATTGGAAGCTTACTCTATGTGACCGCATCAAGGCCAGATGTGATGTTTAGTGTATGCATGTGTGCTAGATTCCAAGCCTCACCAAGAGAAAGTCATTCGAAAGCAACAAAGAGAATATTGAGGTACTTGAAGCATACACAAAATATTGGATTGTGGTATCCCAAAGGAGCAAGACTTGAGTTGATTGGATATTCAGACTCCGATTATGCGGGATGCAAAGTTGAGAGAAAGAGCACATCGGGCACATGTCAACTATTGGGAAGATCACTTGTGTCTTGGTCATCAAAGAAGCAAAATAGTGTAGCACTTTCAACCGCCAAAGCGGAGTACATTTCGGCGGGTAGTTGTGCTCAATTACTTTGGATGAATACTACTTTGAATGACTTTGGAATTAAATTCAAGCAAGTGCCATTGCTATGTGATAATGAGAGTGCCGTAAAGCTCACCAACAACCGGGTTCAACATTCAAGAACAAAGCATATTGATGTCCGCCATCATTTCATAAGAGATCACCAACAAAAAGGGGACATTTGCATTGAGAGTTTGGGCACCGAAGATCAACTTGCCGATATTTTCACCAAGCCACTTGATGAAAAGAGGTTTTGCAAGCTAAGGAATGAATTGAACATACTTGACTTCTCCAATATGTGTTGATGCACCCTCCACTTATATGACATGCCTCTCCTTCGAGCAATCTAAGGTAAAAGTTGATTAGCATGGCATACATCCTTGCTAAGGACATGTTTAGTGCATCTAGACATATTTCACATTTGAATAGGCTCATTCATGAAAATCAAATGAATTTGATGCTTGTATGGTACCACTATTGCTTGTATGCTTGAAATGATCTAGTGGTAGCATATGACATGTTTGTGGACTTGTAAACCTAGTGTTTGATCTAGAAAATAAGCTATAAGTGTTTAACTCAACATGGTACAAAATAACCCTTATTTGGAGGTGTGAAGAAGCTTGTCCTTGGATCAAACCGAGTTAAATATCTTTTGCAAGTAATCTAGATTGAACCAAATTGGGAAAATGATCCTCATTTCACATGGTTTCACCCCAACCTATCTATAATTTGAGCTCACCTTTTGTGCTAATTGTTGACAAAGGGGAGAGAAATTCACAAAGATAGGAGAAGCAAATAAATGAAATGACATTGTAAGGGGAAAAATAAAAAATGCACATAAGTAGGAGGAGCAAGCTCATAAACTTATATGTTGCATTTTGATGTGCATTTCATACATTTGCTTGCATAGCACAAGCTCTAAATTTCAATATCCATGCTTGTGAAATTCACAAAGATAGGAGAAGCAAACAAATGAAATGACATTGTAAGGGAAAAAATACACACAAGTAGGGGGAGCAAGCTCATAAACTTGTATGTTACATTTTGATGTGCATTTCATATATTTGGTTGCATAGCACAAGTTCTAAATTTCAATATCCATGCTTGTGTGGTGTATGCTAGTTATATGCTTGAATGGTGAAATAAAAAACTAGCATGCATAGGGCAAAGTAACTAGACTTATGTTCATTTTATGGAAACTAGACCCTTGCTTGTAATGTTGATCTCATGGGGTATTCTAGTTTTTGTGTATATATAGTTACTAATGGTGCTATGGATGGTATATTGGTGCACTCCGATTGGTATCACGCTTCAAAGGTCCATCTCTTATACCTTAGCATCATACGGTAGAAATTGTCTCCTATATTTCCTATCTAAGCATATGTGCAAGCTACAATCCAAACTCTTGGCACATATATAGGGGGAGCAATTGTTACCATTTGGGATTCATGAAACTTGTCCATATCCTTTACACATGGTAAATATGCTTGGGCAAGCAACACGGATTCAATTAAATTTCAACTCATATCTTTGTGAAAGGGTTGTCATCAATTACCAAAAAGGGAGAGATTGAAAGCTCTAGTTTGGTTTTGGTTAATTGATAAAACCCTAAGTGCTAACCTAGTTTATCAAAGTAATTATGAGATAGGTAGCACTACTCCAAGTGATGAAGCAATGGCGAAGATCATGACGATGGTGATGGCATGGTGATGATCAAATGCTTGAACTTGAAAAAGAAGAAAGAGAAAAACAAAAGGCTCAAGGCAAAGGTATGAATAGTAGGAGCCATTTTGTTTCCATGATCAAGACACTTAGTGAGTGTGATCACATTTAGGTTAGATAGCCGTTCTATTAAGAGGGGTGAAACTCATATTGAATTGCGGTTATCGAAGTGCCACTAGATGCTCTAACTCATTGCATATGCATTTAGGATCTAGTGAAATGTTAAAACCCTTGAAAGTATTTGTGAAAATATGCTAACACATGTGCACAAGGTGATACACTTGGTGGTTGGCACATTTGAGCAAGGGTTAGAAACTTCACCAGCGGAGTGTTCGCCCATAGAGTGCGGACAGTCCGACGGTGCCACCAGCGCCCTATACAGAAAAGAGAGGGGTTCATAGAGTGATCGGACGCTGGTGGTGCAGTGACCGGACGCTAGGTTTAGAGTCCGGTTAGTGACAGTAGTAAGCACACGGTCTTATTCTTATGACCGGACGCTGGCGTGTAAACTGACCGGACCCTCATGGTCTGAGTCCGGTCAGTGCTGACGTGAGGCGCATAGAGGAAACGTTGAGTGACCGGACGTCGGGTGAGTCTGGTCGAGCATGACCAGACGCGTCCGGTCATGAAATTTCGCGTTTGAAACCTTACTGGAAATGACCGGATGCTGGGGTCCTACGTCCAGTCACTTTCTAACTGATGCGTCCAGTCATCACTTGACTATTGAGATCGGGCGATCGGCTTTTGAAGCCGATGACACGTGGTAAGCATCGGGTGACCGGACGCTGGGGTCTTGCGTCCGGTCAAACTGACCGGAGCGTCCGGTCACCCCGTATTGTGCCCAGTGAAGGGGTACAACCGCTCTATTTTGTGGGGGCTTCTATTTAAGCTCCATGGCCAGCTCAAGCTCACTCTCTTAGCCATTTGCATTGACATAGCAACCTTATGAGCTTAGCCAAAGCCCTCCCACTCATCTCCATAATTTTTTCATCATCATTGTGAGATTGGGAGAGAATCCAAGCGCATTGCTTGAGTGATTGCATCTAGTGGCACTTGGCATTCGTGTTTCGCTGTGGGATTCACTTGTTACTCTTGGTGGTTGCTGTCACCTTGACGGCTTGGAGCAGCAAGGATCGTTGAGCGGAGGTTGGTGATTGTCTCCGGCTCCGATCGTGGTGATTGTGAGGGGTCCTGTGCCTTCCCCGACGGAGAGCCAAAAGGTAACTCTAGTGGATTGCTTGTGTCATTGAGTTACCTCACTTGTGGGTAGGTTCTTGTGGTGTCCAATTGTGTGGATGAGGTTCGTGCAACACCTCTTAGCTGCCGAACCACCAAGTGTTGGTCGACACAATGGGGACTAGAGTGCCGGCAAGCACGTGAACCTCGGGAGAAAAATTGGTTGTCTCTTGCCCTTTGGTATTCTTCCGGTGATTGATTTAGTATTCACCTTGTGATTGGTTCACTCCTCTACAGGGCGGTATAATCACCCTACTCGCTCATTTATATTCTTACAAACTAGTTGTGGCAAGCTCTTTAGTATAATTAGAATTGAGAGCTTGCTTTATTATTTTAAGTTCATCTAGTGGAGCTCTTTAGAGTAGCAAGATTGAAAGCTCTTAGTGAGTGGTAACATTGCAAGTTGTGTGCCTAGTAATCATTGCAACTATAATTGTTGGATAGGTGGCTTGCAACCCTTGTAGAGCTAGAGCAAGTTTGCATTTCGCTATTTGTCATACTAATCAAATTGCTTTAGTTGATTTGTAGATTTTTAAATAGGCTATTCACCCCCCTCTAGCTATATTAGGACCTTTCAGATGGCCACCGGCCATTATCATCGCCGAGAGATACGGGATCAGACACCACAAGCACCGCTGGCGATCCCAAATCACACGACGACCACTACTACAATAAGTATTTGTAGGGGCGACTGGCGATAGTTTGTAGAGGCGACTCGGCCAGCCGCCTCTATCATACCGTCTCTATAAATCATGCATTTGTAGAGGGCGGTTCCTAGACTGTCCTTACAAATCGATTTGTAGGGGCGGTTGTAGTACCAGCCGCCCCTATAATACCTGTTTATAGGGGCGGTTCAGTCTAGAACCGCCCCTACAGTACATTTTTTCATAAAAAAATTCAAATTTATAATTCAAATTCGACCATATATATATATATATATAATTCAAATATGACCACAAGCATAAGAGCATTATATAAACTACCATTACAAGTCCAATTCATAAGAATATATACACTCCATCATTAAATAGACATAATTCAGGATCATCATACTTGCTTGGATCATCAGACAACCACCTCATCTAGCTGCTTGCCAAGCTACCTAACTACACACCTGAATTAGAGATTTGGATCATCATACTTGCTTGGATCATCAGACAACCATTTGATTAAAATCACAGTTCACTCAAACCAGATAAATTTTGGTATAAGTAACGTAGGTGAGCTCATCATCTCATCTATTCATTTATAGAGACATGGTTATTGTCCAAAAACCATCGTAGGCCAAGCATCCTGTAATAATATCTAAGTTTAGTGCATCATATTGGTAGAATGGAAGACTGAAACATTTTCATTTGTAAAATGCAAAATTGAACTCTACAGCTAGCATGTATTTAACAATATAAATTTAGCCTTTTTTATCCAACTATTTATAGTTTCTTCGAAATATTTTTTAGCATGACTGGCAGGTGCTCTGTCTTTTCAGAGCATTTACTCTCTAATGGCATTCCAAATGCTTCGTACTTCAGGAAATATTAACTTTGAGCTAGAAACCTGATGTACAGAAAGCAAAATAAACAGTGGATCAAGGGAAAAGCTAAAAGATTATATACAGAGGATGCATATTTGGTAGCACCTTTTCAATTACTCTACAATTCTGTGGACACCTGGAGCTAACTAAGTAAAAGCAGAAGCAGCATCAAAATGCTAGACCTGATTTTGCTTTAGCCCCAAACTACAAAAGGTAGTCATAGAGCAATCAATCAAGAAGGATAGTGAGTAATTTTGTTTTCATCTAGAATGAGAGGTTTTTTAGTAACCTGCACATTCTATCGTGATGGATCATCATAGTCTATCCTTATCAAGCACTTTTCATATTCTATTCTTGAGATAATTAAGTATACTAACCAAGAGGCACAAGATAAACTTACCAACAAATTAAACCCATCAACTATCATCTTGGTTTTCAAAAGACTGCCTCCAAATTAAAGAACAAAGGAAGTGATTGATCAACAAATTAATTTCAACGCGGTAATAGAAACTTTGAAGTGTAGCTACAAAATATAACGCTTACATGCATTGGCAGCATCTTGGTTAGCAGAGGAACTGCTAGTACTCTTTTTTTCAATCTACATATCAGAGGCACATCAATTAATAAGTAAAACTACCAAAAAACTAAGTAACAAAATAGAAGAAAATGAGACATTTATTTACACAGCCTTATAATTTCTGTATAGCATTCCAAACGGTATCACATAATAAGGCACATTCCATACTACAGTACACATAACGAAATGTTGTTTTTATACACTGAAAATGAGATATTTGTAATGCTCTGTAATTGAATAAGGCACATTTCAGATCACAATATCAGATGACGGAGCATAAATGCCAGGAGGCTTACTTGCATGAGTGATTGCACGAGCTTGTATCACGTATGCATATAATGTTTTTAGCATTAACCATCACACATGCACTCATCACACATGCACTCATGCAATAGATGAAGACTAATCTGGTTAAATTAAACATGCTAGCATCACATGAAAAGCAACTAAAAGAACCATATCATTTCTTAATCCCAACCTAATGGTACCTAAGATCATAGACCTCAGGTTCATCCATCTGCACTGAAACTAAGAGCAGTAATAGAAAATTGAAGCAAAAATAGAAAAAAAAACTACATAAGGACATGGCGCTTCACACCTGAATGCCTAAATCCCTAGGCACATACATCCGATCCATGAAGTAAAATCAGAACCAACATGTAAATGCAATTAATGGAGAGAAGCACACACCTTTCGTTTGAGGATTATCACTTTGCTGTGGGAAAATCCTCTACCACCTTCTTGTTTTCAAAAGATGGAAATGGAACCTGATTTTGCTTTAGCCCCAAACTACAAAAGGTAGTGATAGAGATCAATTAAGAAGGACAACGGGTAATTGTTTTATTCATCTATAATCAGAGGTTTTTTAGTAACCTGTGAATGAAAACTCTCTTCTCAAAGCTAACCAAGCCATGAAGCAGATGGTAAAAACAACTCAAGCATTATCCAAGTAATTTCACCTTATCATACACATAGGACCAATGCATGTGCAATCTCCATCCTAACTTTGATCTGTTGCATCCTCTCAGCATAGGCAGGTGCCTCCCTAGGTTGGCTGTGTACGTGACCACCAATCACAAGAATAATTAGAAGAGAATGGAATGGACAAGAACACCTCATCGGAGCAAGGAGACATGCACTACTAGAAAACAGACCTTTCACCCACTTCGATTTTAGCCTTTAGTCTCCATATTTTTTGCGTTCGGGACTAAAGGACTTTTAGTCCCGGTTCGTAATACCAACTGGGACTAAAAGTCATCCTTAGTCCCGGTTGGTGTCACCAACCCGGAGTAAAAGTTCATCAACTTTTAGTCCCGGTTGGTAACACCAACCAGGACTAAAGGGTGACCTTTTAGTCTCGGTTGGTGTCTTCAACCGGGACTAAAGGTCTTTTACCCGGGACTAAAGGTCTCCCACGAGTCTATTCAAAAGGAGAGCGCACATGACTCTGTCACAAGTGGTGTGCAGTTGAGTTGGTAATGTACCTACGCGCGATGAGAGAGGTGTTGGGTTCGAATCTCACGTAGAGCAAGCGAGGCCTCGAGGATTTCCTTTATTTTTTTCTTCCGTGGGTGACCTTTAGTCCCGGTTCCCAGACCCGGGACTAAAGGTGTGGACCTTTAGTCTCGGGAATTTAGTCCCGGTTGGGAAAACCGGGACTAAAGGGTCTTCCCAACCGGGACTAAAACCCTTTTCTCTAGTAGTGATGGTGAGGAGCTGTGCTTGCTCTGCAACAGACAACTTCAGCCCGACCTGCAAGAAATGGCCCTCTGCAGCGGCACCCACAGCTGGAAGCCTCCATACCAAAATTAAAGGAGGAATAGAAAAAGAGAGCAAGGACCAGCGAACTTGTGCAGAAGCCGAAATGAACGGAGGAACACGTTCCCATGAGCGGAGGGAGGTGGAGCACCGGGAGTAGACACGCAGGAGGCAGTGGCCAGCGCCATCACTGGCCCACGGTCGTCCACCATCCCACCGCCACCCTTAGCCTCCAGCGGCTTCGTGATAGGTGACATGTGCAGATCCGACGAGAGGACAACGGATCCGGTATGGAGGCACCAGATCCGCCAGATCTGCTGGGGGCCTTCGCCAACAAGGAAGACCGAGCCGGCAAGCCTAGATTGATGTCCATCCCGGCGCCGGCGAGGGAAGGGGAGGGGGAGCAAGAGAGGGAGCAAAGCACTTTAACCTGCGCAGCGACCGGGCAGCAGTCGTTCAGTGGCCAGCTCGCGTGTGTCCCGCGGCACAGTGGCAGCGGCTGGTCGGCCCGGCCCGCGCCCAGTCGAGCTGCAGGCGGCCAGTGGGCCTGCTCACAGCGCCGCGCTAGCACCGCGCTGCCGCGCCACCTCCGCAGGGGCCACAGGCCATGACGCTGGGGCCACCGCACCGCCACGCCGGACCACCGCGCCGCCGTGCCAGGCCGGGCCACCGTGCCTGGGCCCTCCTGTGCCGCTAAGAGAAGAGGGAGGGAAGAGAGCGGAGACAAGAGAGAGAGAGGGAGCCACCGCCGAGAGAGGAGGGAGAGGGAGAGGCGGTTGTGGATGCGCGAGAGGGAGTTAGGGTTGGAACATTTTTTGCTCGGGTTGGAGAGAGTGGCCCGAGGTGGAAGAAGGTGGTTGCTATATATACAGTGGGTATTCGTAAAGGCGGCTGGTGATTCAGTCACCCCTATAAATGGATACAGCAGGGGCGACCCTACAAATCGACTCATTTGTAGAGGCGGCTTGTATTATTAGCCGTCCTTACTGTGATATTTGTAGGGACGGCTGCTGTGCTAGAGCCCAAACACACCACTATAGAGATGTCTCCGATGCCAGCCGCCCCTTTAAAAAAAGTCCCGTTGTTACCGACTGTTTTCCAACCCGATTTCTCCGTATAGAGTAAGCATACCTCGCAGCACTATCTCTGGAAGACGCGCCATCGCTGCTGCAGTAGCCCATTGCAAAGACTCCGAAACGACTCGGTCTCGGTCCAATACGAAATTGGTTCCGTGTGAAGATTGGTACGGCCCATGCGAGAATTTGAGCATGACAATTTTATAGAGGCTTTGGCTTCACTTGAGCTGTTGGGCGGCAGTGAAGGGAGTTGGAACAACCAGCCTGCTCCAACGGTCCACGGTCCACCTCGATCCAAAGGAATCGAACCAATTGAAACCTCGCACGGGAGCCTAGGCGGCGTTTAATTTCCGACGAACGCAGTTAACAGCAGCGAGCAGTAAATGACAATGCCATGCAGTGGATCATCATATGGGCATATGGCCGCCCCCTTTCTTCCTCGTCTTCCGCTCGAGCTCAAGCCTCAAGCGCCGCGTTCACATCCCCTGCCGCCCTGACCCCGTGCTGTATAATTGTATCCCCCCTTCCCTCAGCACCAAATAAACAGACAGCAAATCTCTGAAACCTCAAGGCCATGGCGCAGCAGGGCTGGTCGTCGCTTCCGGCGGACCTCATCAACCGCGTCGCCGACTGCTTCCTGGCCACCAACGACCTCGACTGCTACACGGACCTGCGCGCCGTCTGCCACCACTGGCGCTCCTCCACGACCGTGACTGCTACGTCTTCGTCACAAGCACCACCGACGGCCTCCTGGTTCTGGCGGGCAGGAACCCCCCGTACGCCGTGAGTGTCCTCAACCCCTTCACCGGCTCATTGATCCATTTTGCGGCGGGCCACTGCCGACGTGGTCGGCTCTTCGCCTACTTTCGTCCTGGTCTCCGTCGTGAGAAGCTGGGTGTATTGGGTGGAACCCCATAGCGAGTCATTCTCTGCCGTCAAGAGCCACCGAGACTGCCCTGCAAGCAGGCTGCCCCAGATAGCAGCCGCCATCAACCGTGAATCTGTTCCTGGTGCCAAGAACATCTTTGATGAAGAGCACGAGGGCTGCCGTTGTTACGCGCGGTGGTGGCCGCTGGCCGGCGGCGGGGATATGCTGGCGGTCTTGAAGCGGCGCCGTGGCATGGATGTTTTCAAGATTGACGCTGCTGGGAACATGATGGAGAGGGTCAAGAGCATCGGGAGCCAAGCTCTCTTCCTGGGCGTCAGGTGCCTTGTTGTTGACACCGCGTGCTTCCCGACGGTTGAGGCGACTCACTGTCGACCGTTGTTTGCAAGGCCAGCGTTACATCTACAAGTTCAACATTGGAACTTGTGACGATGAAGAAGAACCAGCGTTCGTTTCGGCAGCTATGGGCAGCGCTACGGTTTATTTGCCCTGCAACTTGCGCCCTTTCACTTTAACACGGTTGTTCCTCAGCAACTACACCCCATGGACATTCCATGTTATCCGCTAACGCGGGAAATGAGCTCCTCCTACCTCGAGCTTGAGGACTATGTCGAGGTTGGTTGTTATGAGGAGTATATCGATTGTTTTGCTCATGATTCCGACGAGGACTATGGGTATCAACCGTATGTTCTTGAGGATTATTCGGACGATGCTGGTGGCTATGATCCTATCTTCGATCGACAGTATTGTTCAAGCCTTGAATTTGCAGTAGTAGCGTCACCTATCTATTCTTCAATGCGCGTATATTGTAGTTTTATTTGGCTATATGTACTGCGCGGACTAAATTATGAATACGCGCCATCTAATGCTTCTGTGCTAGTTTAAGCGGTGTGCATTCGTGTTATTAGTCCATGCAATTAATCTTGTACGTATTCAATTCAGTACGACATATGTATTGTTTTCTTTGCCCGAACAATATCTAATTTGAAATTATTATTGAGGTTTGCGGATTTTAAGGTTTGACCAAATCTTGTTCTAAATGACATGTTTTGATGGCCCGAGGTAGTACAAACGCCAAGCATCATCTAGAATCAGGGAAAACAAACTATTCTTTAGTTCTAAAAGTAAAACATATTTCTCACAAAAGAATTACACGTCATCAGAATATGCCTCCGAACACGGTACTCGCCATTTTGTTGAAGCATGTGTGTTTTAAACACTAATTTTATTGTCTTGACAGTATATAAATGGCCAATAATACTATTAGTCATTAATCAACCATGTGGAATTGGGCTTGTGAAAGACCTCGTGGATTTTTGGTGTATTAGTGACAAATAATCAAGGGCTCAATAAGGTTTATGAGACGTGAATGCCTTTCAAACCCCTCAAAGTTGATGGTATATGGCAAAAGAACACATAATGCTTAATTTCGTCTTTGGTTTTGAAATGAGTTTATGAAACGTTATACTATAAAGAGAGACACAAATTTGATGTTTGTATATTGGTTAAGTGCCCATATTATGATCTAACAAACCATGAGAGACACCTCAGCACACACAAGTCTCGGGTTATTAGGAAGTAGATCTAACTCCATGACCTCATAGCTTTTGACCAAAATGTTCCAGCTATATAAAAAAATGTTTCTAGCTTTCATGACCAAAATGTCCCCATGTTTAGAGAAATTTATTCCGGCATCACGAGATAATGCTACAGATTGGGACAAAAATGCTTATGATATATTTATGTGAAATAAAGGAATTATATAAAAACGAATCAAACCACAAATTAAAAAAAAGACCAATAACAGATTTCACCATAGGTTAGTGATAGAAAAGCGAAAAATTCACTAGTGGATCTGAAAACAATAAGCATGATTATAACTGATAAATTATGATAATGAAAGCAGCTGGAGAAGAAAAAAAACAGGGAAAAAAAGACGAGTGTCATGGCCAAAAAAGAAAAGAAAATAAAAGGAATCGGAGAAAGAATGAGCCACTTTGTGAAGAGAAAGAGAAACGGCCCAGCCCAGTAGTGCGTCCGGCCCGCAAGCTCAGCCAACCCCACTCCTGCCTTCACACACACCTGCTGTTTTTCTTCTCCAGTTCACCTCGCGTGTGCGACAACGAGATAATTGGAATTTTGCTATTACGAATCGTGGGTTTCGTTCGTTTGGATTCGCTCGTTTGCTATTATAAAACTGGATGCACTCGCTGAAATGCCCTTTTATCCGTCCACCATGCCAGCATGACCGTTTTGCCCCTGCTTCTTCTTCAACGGCAGAGGCAGAGGAACTTGGCCAAGCGCCCAAGCGGCGGCTGGACCTGGAGAGCCGCCATGGCACGCCTGCTCCTCCCCGTCTCCGTCCCTGTCCCAGTCCCCATCTCCGCTAGCATTGTGCTGCCGTCGTCGTCTAGTACTGGTACTAGTACCGCGCGGCGCCGAGGCCGCAGCGTCCGCATCCGCGTCCGCGTCGCTGCGCGCCCGCCACGCAAGGACAAGAAGGACATCACTATCCAAATTCCCCTATGACATCAAGAACATTTGGGCAATGCCCTGCATCTCCTACTTCATGGCAGGATGATTCGCGAAGCTCAAGCTCACCCCAACCTCTTCCACTTCCTCCAGGCTCCCCATGCCTGCCTTCCCGTTCTCTACAGTGGAAGAAGGGGAAGTTGCTAGGTAGTGGGACGTTTGGGCAAGTATACATGGGATTCAACAGGTATTTTGATTTTGAAGCATTGTGTTTTTCTCGCATTTCTTCGGATGAGTAATATTCGTTTCGTTTTAACACCATACAGACTCATATTCAAAATATATGCTATGCAGTGAAGGCGGTCAAATGTGTGCAATTAAAGAGGTTAAGGTCATTTCAGATGATTCTAACTCAAAAGAGTGCCTCAGAGGCACAGACAGCTAAATCAGGTGATTATATACTATTAAAATATTGTACATATCGGCATCAATGTTGTAGAAGAAACTGTATTTCCTTCTTGTACTGACACTAGCTGCTATGTACAGGAAATCATGCTGCTGAGAGAGCTGTCACATCCAAACATTGTTCAGCACTATGGCAGTGATTTGGTAATTACTGAATTAACAGTGATCTTTGTTAGGATCGGGATTAGTACCTCTGTGTGACCCGTAGATCCGGGTAGACTCCTCGCCTTCTCAGTAGATGCACCGCAGCCGGTTCCGCGGTGTAGAAGACGTCCAGCGCCAGCGAGATGAGGTCCAGTGACGCCGGCTGGTGACCTGCAGGGGAGACGGCGGAGTCGGTGGGCCATCCCGTCGCTGGCAGCACGTCTTTAGATCAGATTATGGTTTTCTTTGTGGGTGTGGCGGCTCCGGCGAACCTCATTCCTTGAGCCCAGTCCCCACTCCTCTATTTATGTGCTGTGCGACAGGGGCCCACCAACCAGTTAGGGTTGGGCGATCAGAGAGCAGAGGCAAGAGCCCAATAGGCCGTTGGGTCTATTGGTGGAGATCAACTAACATTCTCCCCCTTGATCTCATTCCATCTTTCACTTTCATATCATTTACTTTTGTTCATTCCATTATAGATTAGCTCATAGAGCATGTCTCATCGTCACGGTCCATTGCCGATAGACTTAACAGCTACAACTCACTACTCTGTTCTGAAATAGATACTTATCTTTGGGCCTTCTTTTGTCCAGGAATATTTTAGGCTTTCCCTTAAACCCAAGCTAGCTACATGTTCTCTGAACACCATGTCCTCTGAACATGTTGGGTGGTAAGCCTTTTGTAAGCGGATCCGTGAGCATCCTTTCTGTTCTTATATGCTCAAGACTTATGACTTGATCCCGGATTTTATCTTTCACAACATAATACTCTATGTCAATGTGTTTGGCAGCACCACTTGACTTATGTTGTGAGCATCCTGTACTGCCAGATTATAATCGCAGTATTACTTTAGTGGTCTATAGATGTCGTCAACCACCTTCAAACCGGGTATGAACTTCGTTAGTTAGTTCACCTGCCCGTTGCCTCATAACACGCTACAAACTGTTATACATTGTGGACGATGTAGTCATAGTTTGCTTTGAGCTTTTCCATGAAATAGCTCCCCTTTGCGAGATGATAGAAAATCCACGTCTGGATATGCATTCACTCTCGCATAATCAGAATCTGAATATCCCACCATGTGGAGTGAATCAGATCTTCTATATGTCATCATGAGGCCTTTTGTTCCTTGCAAATAATGCAAGACTTTCTTTACTAATTTCAGTGTTCTATTCTAGAATTGCTCTGGAATCTGCCAAGTAAAACCCGGTAACAAATGCCAAGTCAGGGCATGTACATACTTGAGCATGTTGCAAGCTTCCGACAGCTGAAGCATATGGAACCACTTTCACTTTATCAATTGAGCTCATATTGGTTCCTGGGGCATTGAAAATCCCCATATCTGTCGCCCTTGACTATTGGAGCAGGTGAGGGACTATATTTGTGCATACTGAATTTCTTTAAGATCTTTTTCATGTATGCCTTTTGTGACAGTCATTATACCCTTTTCTTCTATCTCGGTGAATCTCGATCTCTAGAACGAACGAGGCTTCCTCAAGATCTTTCATATCAAGTTTTGAGAACAAAACTTCTTTGTCTCCTGTAGTAGACTGACATCACTACTAGCAAGTAAGATATCATTTACATACAGGATAAGGAAGATAAACTCCCCAATCTTAAACTTTGCATAGACACAATTGTCCTCTACATTCTCTTTAAAACCCAAAATTCTTTATTGACTGATCAAACTTCAAGTACCACTGTCTTGAAGCTTGCTTTAATCCATAAATGGATTTCTTTAGGCGGCATCCCATTCGTTCTTTTCCTTCCATGACAAAACCTTCCAGTTGTGCCATGTAAACATTTTCCTCCAAGTCTCTGTTGAGAAATGTCGTCTTTACATCCATATGATGTAATTCTTAATCGTAATGTGCCACTAATGCCATTATGATTCTGAAGAAAACTTTACATGAGACTGGAGAAAAGGTCTCATTGTAATCAATCCATTCTCTTTGCATAAAGCCTTTTGCCACAAGTTACACTTTATATGTCTTTATATTCCCTTGAGAGTCATGTTTAGTCTTGTAGACCCATTTACAGCCTACTGTTTTGACTCCTTTAGGAATTATTTTCAAATCCCAAACTTTATTGACATTCATCGATTTCATTTCATCTTTCATTTGAAATTCCTTAGTGTTATACACTTCATAATCAGTAGAAATAGCTAATTTTCTAACTCTTTGAGACCTACTAGGGGCCTTCACATTTGGTACATCTTCTATTTGAGGCTGTTGTTGCTCCCCCTCATGTGTGGCAATAGGTTCTATAGAATCCTGAAGAACAGGTTCCTCATCGTCATTCATTGTTGCCACAGGTGGGATAACGACAGGTGCTGGCACCACAGTATCTAGCACTGTTGGTGCAGCTACAGCAGGTAGTGAGAAAAATGGCTCATGAATCATTGGAGTGGGCGCATACACCCGCTTCACTTCAAGGACAATTTCTCGAGCTACCATGCTCCCCCTCATCTTTTCATCCTCTAGGAAGACAGCGTGTCTCGTTTCCACAAACTTTGTATGTCTCCCTAGACAGTAGAAAACAGTAACCTTTTAACTTTTCTGGGTAGCCAAAGAAATGACACCTTACTGTTTTGGGATCTAACTTCCCAATGTTTGGGTTAAATACTTTAGCCTCAGCAGGGCTCCCTCCCCCCACACAAGTGGTTTAGTGAGAGCACTCTTTCTGTCCACAACTCATACGGCGTTTTGGACACCGACTTTCCTAGTACTTTATTGAGAATATGAATGGCCATTTTCAACGCCTCCATTCACAGGCTCAACTGTAAGGTGGAGTAACTTATCATACTGCCCACCATATCCATCAAGGTACGATTGATTCTTTTAGCTACTCTATTCTGCTGTGGTTCGCCCGGTGTAGAATACTGGGCTACTATGCCATTCTTTTAGGGTATGCTGACCGTAGTACTCCTCCACGGTCAGACCTGACTATCTTAATCTTTAATATCTTAAATTTATCCAATACATCTTTTTTTTCTTTGATTGGATAAATATAGCCATAATGGGAGTAATCATCTGTGAATGTTATGAACGGATCATAACCATCCACACTCTTTACAGGTAAGCTGACCACAGATGTCAGTGTGAATAATCTGTAAAATTCCTGTGCTTCGTTTGTCATCTTTCTTTATATACTTTCCTTTTATGCATTCTCTGCATTGAACTTAATCTGAGAGCTCTAATGGAGGAAGAATATTATTCTTAACTTGTCTTTCTATTCTCCCCCTAGAAATATGGCCTAAACGACAGTGCTATAATTTCGACAACGCATCGTGAGATCTCTTATGCCACCATTTCCAGAGTAACACTCTATGACCAGCTTTATCAGCTAAGTGGCATATGTCTTTGAAGAGCCAGTGAACTGCTCTTTATTCTATCGAGGTACTCGGTGACCGTGTTACATTCTGGGATTGAGCCCACAATTGTAGGTTCAATCATGTTCTTTATCACAGCCAAACATTTCTTGTTTGCAGTGACCCACTTCCTATGCTCAAAAGCCATAGGATATCTTTTGGGATTCAAAATCCCTTTCTTTAGTTTACCAAGTGGCATCATTCTTTTTTGTCTCCCTCACCGGTGCCACAAACTCAGTGGAACACGGTGAGGTGACTACCCAGTCCACCTTAGACAAGATGAAAACCAGATCAAAACTTTTCATAACACAAAAATAACACCATTTGCATGCCTTGATTCCAACGTTGGTCAAAAACAAAACATACAATTATTCTTATACACTAATTCTACATCACCGTTGGGCAGAAATAGAATTAATGCATAAATCTTTAACTTTCACAACTGTTCTTACACACTAATTCTACATCACCGTTGGGCAGAAGTAGAATTAATGCATAAATCATTAAAATTAACATCTGTTCTTATACACTAATTCTACATCACCGTTGGGCAGAAGTAGAAATAATGCATAAATCATTAACATTACGATATTGTTATTAACAACGTTCGTCAGAAAATAACAACATCATAATCCATGACAAATCTCTTTTTCTCCAATTAAATACCACTTTGGTTCAAAATAACTGGAGAATCAATAATTTCTTTAGCTGTGGAAAAACTCTCTTTTTCTTGAGTTTTACCCATAGGGAAAATTGATTTTCCTATTTTCTTTAATCTATTAATCATTTTCCAGGAAATAAACATTTACTGGAAAAACTTTCCTTTTCTCCAGTTAAATACCATGTCGGTTCAAAAACACTGGAGAACTTACTTTTCTTTAGCAGCGGAAAAAAACTTTCATTCAATTTCTTGAATTTTGCCCACAGGGAAAATTTTCTTTTTCTATTTTCTTTTGAGCTATTTATCCATTTTCCAGGAAATAAAACCTTTACTGGAAAATGAAAAAACAAAAAATATGACTCAAATGTTTCACTGTTCTTTCGGCCCGGCCGCTAAAACAGCCCGGCCCCTCTGCTTTGACGCGAGCTCTGTGCCCGGCCCAACTCCTTTGACGCGAGTACTGTAGCTCCCAGGCCGCAACCTGGGCCTGGGCTGCCAAAGCTGCGAGGCCGCGCGCGCCCCCGTGGGCCGATCGCTGGCCCGTGCAATCTTGGTCGTCCGATGGAGATCGACGGCTGCGCGTCGATTTCGCGCGAACAAAACCACAGCCGCGGCCTCCGACCGGAAACCCTAGGGTCGTTTCGCTTCCTCCACTTCTCTCTCTACGCTCTCTCTTCTCAGAGCTGTGAGCACCGAGCGGCGACCGAGCGGGCAAAAATGGTGGAGGGGCAGAGCCATGGCGCCGTCGCCGACCCCCTCACCGGCGTGCACGCTCCCCAGCGGGTGAGCACGCCGCCGTCGAGCGGCCTGGCCACGGTGCCCCCTTTGCCGAACCCGGCGAGCAGCAGCCCCGGTTCGACCTTTCTTCTCCCGCGCCGGCCAAGGGCCGGTTCGGGTGGGTTTCTTCTCCCTTCCCTTTCTCATTCCCCTATTTCCTTTCGTTTTGGTTCTTCTCTCATCCGAACTGATGTGGGGAATAGGGTTAGGGTTAGGGTTAGGGTTCGTGTGCCGACCCTGTTCTTTTCCCCTTCCCCTTTCGGATTTGAATCTTGTTCCTCTTTTCCGAAGGTTATAGATCTAGGGTTCGGAATCCGACCTGTCATCTTTTCTGTTTTGTCTTTTCTTTCTTTTCTTTTGCTTTCATCTGAATGGGAAACCAGGGTTAGGGTTAGGGTTCCGACCCTTTTCTTCTTTCTTTGGAATTTTCTTTCTTTTCTTTTATTTCTTTTCTCTTTTTGGATTTATGGTTCGGCTCTGTTCGTCTTAAGGCTGAAACCTTTCTTTTCCCCCTTCCTTTAACCCAATTAGGGTTAGGGTTAGGGAGTGTTCGGTTCTTTTCTGTTCTTGCCGTGCACCGGTGTAGAACAGCGGTGCGGCCATCTTTCCCCCCGTGCGGTGGCGGTGGATTTTCTTTCTTCTTTTACCCGGTTAGGGTTAGGGTTCAAGTGCCGAGGGCCCTTGATTTTCTTCTTCTCTGATCCGAACACGGATCTGTTCTCTTCTCCACACGCGGTGGCGGTGGTGACCGGTAGATAGTACCCCGGTCTCTCTCTTTTTGCTTTTACCCGATTAGGGTTAGGGTTACACACTTAGTAACCTAGCTCCGATACCATTGTTAGGATCGGGATTAGTACCTCTGTGTGACCCATAGATTCGGGTAGACTCCTCGCCTTCTCAGTAGATGCACCGCAGCCGGTGCCGCAGTGTAGAAGACGTCCAGCGCCAGCGAGATGAGGTCCAGTGACGCCGGCTAGTGACCTGCAGGGGAGACAGCGGAGTCGGTGGGCCATCCCGTCGCTGGCAGCACATCTTTAGATCGGATTAGAGTTTTCTTTGGTGGGTGTGGCGGCTCCGGCGAACCTCATTCCTTGAGCCCAGTCCCCACTCCTCTATTTATGTGCTGTGCGATAGGGGCCCACCAACCAGTTAGGGTTGGGCTCCCCCGATCAGAGAGCAGAGGCAAGGGCCCAATAGGCCGTTGGGCCTATTGGTGGAGATCAACTAACATCTTCTGTGATTACATAATAATCCATCATAACACTCATAAGCGGTGCAATTACAGCCTTGAAATTAAGCATTGATACAATGGTCATATTAATATGTGTTTTATGCTACAATGCAGTGCAATGAGACACTCTCGGTCTTATGTTTCTGGGGGCTCTATCCATAAGTTGCTTCAAGAATATGGTGCATTTGGGGAGGCAGTTCTTCAGAATTACACAGCACAAATCCTTTCTAGCCTTGCATACTTGCATGGGCGGAATACAGTGCATAGGTATTTGGCAGTCATTACCATCATCAATATATAAGATATGGTTGTCTTTTACTCTTTTGTAGAACTCCATGTCAGTCTTAGTGTCTTTACTTATTAATGAAAGTTTACTTTTCTGACAGTGCAGCTCCTTTGTACACATCTCCTCTGTATGTCAGAGTCTTCTCCTCAACACCGAAGCTCCAGAGATGACCGTGTAGCTCCAACACACCCTTTGCATCTTCATTCTTTTTCTTGATCACAACAACTTTGCCATTGTGATTGGCAGCATCAAAGTCCCGAACATTCTTGCCTCCCTTGCCAGAAATGCACCTCCATGTCCCGGACGGTGCCATAGAGGTAGAAGAGGAGCACCTGGAGGAATGGCCCAGGCTCTTGGCCAGAGGCAGTGGTTCTGCTGGTTTCTTAAACGGTGTCGGGCGCATCTAGGATGGCGATGAGGACGTCGTTGTCTCCGACAGGAAGACAGGCGGACACGATCTGCTCGGCCATCTGGGTCGCCGGGGATGGGGTGTCCAGGGACGCCATGTCGACCTGGAGATCCCCGAGCACCGCCTCGAGCGCGCCCCGCCAGACGTGGTGCTGCGTCACCTGCGGGTAGACGGTGAGCCATACACTCTTCCTCCGCTGCGCCGTTACGCCGAGCACGTCGCAGACCTGCATCAGCGAGCTCAGCAACGTCGCCTCCATCTTCTGCCATTGAAGAAGAAGCAAGGGCAAAACGGTCATGCTGGCATGGTGGGCGGATAAAAGGGCATTCCAGTGAGTGTGTCTAGTTTCATAATGGCAAACGAGCGAATCCCTTTTGTGGGATGGCAAATGAGCGAAGCCCACGTTTTGTAATGGCAAAATTCCAATTATCTCTGTGACAACTAGCACACCGCCACTGCCCCTATGCCTAGCTGTCGAGGTCTTCGTCGGCTCCTTTCCGGCGATGAGAACCGACCACACCAGGTATGCCCACCCCTTTCTCTTCCCTTGCTGCTGCGCAAATTTGAGCACGCGAACCCTAACTTGAGCTAGTATTTGGCTGTTTGTATTCGGATCTGATGTATATGCCTACTAACTTTGATTTTTTTGTTTTTGCAAAAAATTACACCCATGTCCTATACTGGCCGCCACTGGTTTCAGCACAGTGTAATTGTGGCGATGGATGCTCGTACGGGATCTTGAATTCTTGATACACATCGATGGTGATGGCCATGAAGGGGGAAAGGACGGAAGGCGATGAGCTGATTGTCGATTATGTGGATTGCCTCATGTCCCTGGACACCAACGCCCGGCCTGTCCACAGCGACGGTCTCATCCTCGGTGCTGCAGTCGGGGAAGGAGGGACGGTTGGGGCCAGAACAGGGCCAGATGGCACGAGAGATTTCCCCTCAGCCGAGGACCCCAATGAGCCTATGCTCGGCATGACGTTCGAGTCCGACGAGGCTGCTGAGATGCCGGTGTGCTAGCACCTTGGTGATGAGCGATTGACAACACGGTGTGCGTATGACGTATCTCTCGGCAGGTTGTGGTTGTAGGTGACAGGTGGAGACAAGGTACATGCGGCGACGAGTGAAGAACGAGGATAGGATGCCGTGCCGAAGAACCGTGGGGGCGGAGAAGGGCAGATCGAGGCTTGCGTTCGAGGGACAGGTGATCGTGTGGTGTACGTCTACTGTACCTAGAGTACATAGAGTTCTGTCCAGATTTAAAAAAACATGATTTAGTCAGGTTTTGTGTTTAGGGGAAGGGTTATAAATTTTTGGCTTCCGCGACCATTCACCCCCCCCCCCCTCTGGTCGCCCGTTTTGATCCTTCAATTGGTAACAGAGCCGGTTTAGGTTTTCTATACCTTAATCGGTGCTGAAAGCTATGGCGACCAATGAAAAGTTTGATGTTCGCGCTCCGTTTTTTGATGGGACTGATTATGATTACTGGAAGGCACGTATGACCAACTATCTCAAAGGCAAGTCGCTGAAGCTATGGAAAATCACACAAAATGCCACATATGTGATTCCAGCTGAGGAACCGACTGACGCCGCTGAGATCGGGCTTCTTGAAACAAATCATCGCGCTATTGCTATTTTACAGGCTTCTATTTGTAAAACTGAATATGATCGGGTTTCTAGTGAAGATCTCGCTTATCAGATCTGGGAGAAACTTAGAAAATATCATGAAGGCTCAAACACTGTGAAAAACCGAAAATTTGAGATTCACCAAAAAGAGTTTGATGCTTTTTGCTAATTGCCTAGTGAGTCTATTGATGACATGTTTGCACGTTTTCAAGTGATTGTTAATAAGATGAAGGCCATGAATAGCAATATGCCTTATGATGATCATGCTAGGGCTCTCAGATTATTACATTCACTTAATGATGAATGGGATATGAAAGTTGAGGCGATCGTTGAATCTGTAGGTTATGAGACTCTCACCACTGATGAGCTTTATAGTAAGCTCAAATCAAAAGAGATCGAAATTGTTTCTAAGCGTAAATTGAAAAATCCCACAGCTGCTTCTTCTTCTTCTGACGTTCCAATGGCTTTGGTTTCTGGAAATAAGACTAACACTAATGCTAATCCAAATGTTTCTAGTTTTGCTTTGTCTTCTTTGTGTCATGTTGCAGATGAGGAGTTGGAGGTGCTAGATGATGATCAACTTGTACTGCTCTCCAACAAGTTTAAGCGTGTGTATGACAACAGGCGTAATAGAAGACGTTTAGATGGCTGCTTCAACTGTGGTGGGCGAGGACACTTTGCTGCTGATTGCCCAAACAAGCAGAGATCTTTTAAGCAGGGCAATAACTCCTTCAGGCGTCAGGAGAAGTTCAGGGAGAGGAAGAAGAAGAAGGATAAGCAATGGAAGAAAGGCGGACAAAAATACTCTGACAAGCAAGTCGCTAAGGCTGCAAATGTTTTGTTATCTTCTCTTGGACAGTATGTTTTAGGTGGCTTGTCAGACTCCAACGATTCAGATTCCGAGGATGAGACACCCAAGAAGAAGACAGACGGACTTTGCTTCATCACTGACGCCGGCATCAATGGTGGGATATGTACTATGGCCTTGGAGGGTGATGCATCAACCGACAGCAACGATGAAACTTCTGATGATGAGGTAGATACTTCTGCAGAACAAAGAATAGCTGATTTAACTAAAATTGTTCATAAGCAAAATAAAGTGTTGGCTAAACTTAAAACTGATTATGATAAAACTTGTGCTGAACTAGCTACTCTCAAAAATGCTGCATCTAATCCTGCTGAACCTGATGAATGTGTAGAATGCTCAATTCATATGATTTCGCTTTCTAAATTGCAAACCAAGTATTCTTCCATTGTTGATGATCGAGATAAACTTTATGCTGAACTAAATGAACTTCGTTCTCGGTCGAATTTGCTTGGTACTTGTGTTTCTTGCCCGCTTCTGAAAGTTGACTTGGATAATGCTTTATGTCGGGTAAAAAATTTTGAAGAACACACTTGTCCTGATTTGCCGGATTGTTTGATTTGTCCAACTTTACGATCTGAATTAAATGTTGCTAAATCACATATTGTTGAGTTGGAAAAACACACTTGTCCGGTTCTTCCTTCATGCCTAACTTGTCCTAATTTTGTTGTTGAAAATAATGATTTAAGGGTCAAACTTGCTGATTTGGAAGAAGAAAATAAGCATTTGAGAACTATTCTTGGTTGGTGTTCTATTCGTGAGCCTCAAATTGGTATGGCTATTGCTCAAATTAAACGGGGTGAGCGTTTTGGTCCCGGTTATGACTTGAAACATGTTTTTGGTGAAAAAAAGTGGACCGCCTGTTGATGAGAAGAATCCACCTTTGGCTAAATATACTGGACCACCTCCTAGGAAGGGTTCAGGTGTCACCTCTGATGGGTTGCTGGTTGAGACATCTAGATCTGCTCCTAAAAAGCAGGTTTGGGTGCCTAAGCCAAAACACTTCAAGGGTGTACAAAATACTAAGCCAAATGGTTCTTCTTGTGATCATTTTGCTAAGCCTGTTTTTGTTGCTTCTAGTTCTAATGCTGAGGCTTCTTTCGCTCCTGCACGCAAGCTTTATCATTGTGATTTTTGCAGTCATGATGGTCATCTTTATGAGTTCTGTTATCGGAGGATGCGTGCTGAACGACGTGAGCAGTACCCCACATGTGGTACTCATGATCGTCGTGTTTTTAGATGTGAGCAGTACCCTGTACGTGGTACTCATGATCGTCCTATTTTGAGACGTGAGCCATTTGTTCGCTCTTCTGGTTTTCGCTCACGTACTCGTGCTCTTGCACAACATCGGGATGACAGACCACGTTTTCCCCCTCGTGGTTCTCATCGTTTTTTTGAGAGCTTTGATTTTGCTAACGCTTCTTTTGAGCAAGTGGCTCAGCACTGGTTTTCATTACATTATCCTAACCCCAGTGTTGAGTCATTAGCTCACCCTCGCTCTCGTTGTTGATTGCAGGTTGGAGGCGAGGAGGACATATGGATAATGGACTCCGGTTGTTCGCGCCACATGACCGGAGATGATAAATGGTTCTCCAGCCTCACCCCCACGAGCGTAAAGGAAAACATCAATTTTGGGGATAAAAGTCAAGGTAAGGTAATGGCGCATGGCTGCATCAAGGTAACAGATAAATACACGTTAAAGGACGTCGCATTGGTAAAGAATTTGCATTATAATTTGCTGTCTGTTTCGCAACTTCTTGAGGATGATTTTGAGGTTCGTTTTAAGAAAGGAAATTCGCGTGTTCTTGATTCTGCTGGTAACCTTATTTGCAAGATTTCTCCTTTTAGACGGATTTTTAAAGCTGATTTTTCTAAATCTTTTGGTGAAACTCGCTGTTTAGTTGCTCATGGTTCCCCTCTGATTTGGAAGTGGCATCGTCGGTTGGGCCACTTGAGCTTTGATTTGCTTTGTCGTTTGAGTTCATTGGATTTAATTGATGGTTTACCGAAACTCAAGTTTGAAAAGGATTTGATTTGTGCTCCCTGCAAACATGGAAAAATGGTTGCTGCTTCTCATGCACCTGTGACTCAGGTGATGACAAGAGGACCGGGTGAACTGTTACATATGGACACTGTTGGTCCAGCCCGTGTTCGGTCTGCTGGTGGGAAGTGGTATGTGCTCATCATTGTGGACGATTTTTCTCGATATTCATGGGTGTTCTTTTTGGAATCTAAGGATGAGGCTTTCTCACATGTTCATGATCTTGTTCTGAAGCTGAAAAATGAGTTGTCAAATAATGCCGTTAGAGCAATTCGCAGTGACAACAGTACGGAATTCAAGAATTCTCGCATGAAAGCTTTTTGTTCAGAACAAGGTTTAGATCATCAGTTTTCCTCACCTTACGTTCCTCCCCAGAACGGTGTTGTTGAGCGTAAAAATCGTACGCTTGTTGAGATGGCTAGGACAATGCTTGATGAACATAAAACTCCTAGACGTTTTTGGGCTGAGGCTATCAACACCGCTTGCTATGTTGCTAATCGCATTTTTCTGAGAGCTTTTCTAGGAAAAACATCTTATGAGTTGAGATTTGGTCGACCTCCCAAAGTTTTCCACTTTTGAGTTTTTGGCTGCAAGTGTTTTATATTGAAAAAGGGAAATTTGGATAAATTTGAATCGCGTTCTTCCGATGGGTTATTTTTGGGGTATGCCTTGCAAGGGCGAGCGTACCGTGTGCTTAATCTTGATACTAACCGCATCGATGAGACATGTGAGGTCACCTTCGATGAGACAATGCCTTGTTTTTCTTCTGCTTTTGAGTGTGCAGGTGATGACGAGATCGGGCATGATATTTTTGAGGATGAGAAAGAGGAAGATGGATGTGACGACGACGATGACGATGATGCCCAGCCTGCGATGCAGGGGGAGCCTGGCGCCCAGCCTGAGCAGGCGCCCTCCACCACTTTGGAGGATGGACCATCGCCGACACGTACATCTACAGCAAAGCCTACAGCTTCACCGACTGTTGATCATGTACCGGCTGCAGTTGAGGGGGAGGCGATTTCAGAACGTACAGCACCACGACACATTCAGAATCGTCATCCTGCCAAGAACATAATAGGTAATTTGGATGAACGCACGACAAGAAACAGAGGTATGAAAAATAAAAATTATTGTGTCTTTGCGCATACTGCCTTTGTTGCCTCTTTTGAACCCCAAGATGTTGGACATGCTTTATCTGATTCTAACTGGGTCAATGCCATGCATGAGGAGTTAGAAAATTTTGCATGGAATCAGGTTTGGGTTTTGGTTGATCCTCCTCCTTGTAAACCAATTGGAACTAAATGGGTCTTTAAGAACAAACAAGGGGAAGATGGTCATGTTGTTAGAAATAAAGCTAGGCTGGTTGCTCAGGGCTTTTCTCAAAAAGAGGGTATTGATTATGGTGAAACTTTTGCCCCTGTTGCTCGTTTAGAAGCCATTCGTATTTTGCTTGCATTTGCTGCTTCACGTGGATATAAGCTTTATCAAATGGATGTGAAAAGTGCTTTTCTAAATGGTTTTATAGAAGAAGAAGTTTATGTTAAACAACCGCCTAGTTTTGAACATCCCAATTTTCCTGATCGTGTTTTTAAGTTGCAAAATGCTTTATATGGTTTGAAGCAAGCACCTCGTGCTTGGTATGCTAGATTGAAAACTTTTCTACTTAAAAACGGGTTCAAAATGGGTTCAGTTGATAAAACTCTTTTTCTCCTCAGGCAAGGAAATGACACTTTAATAGTTCAGATTTATGTGGATGATATCATTTTTGGTGGTTCCTCTCATGCTCTTGTGAAAAAGTTTGCAGATGTGATGAGTAAAGAATTTGAGATGTCTATGATGGGCGAGCTGAATTTCTTTCTTGGCTTACAAATAAAACAAACTTCAGAAGGTACATTTGTGCATCAGGGAAAGTACACGAAGGATGTCCTGAAGAAGTTTGCGATGGATGATGCGAAGCCAATTTCTACGCCCATGCCGACTAGCGCTGCTTTGGATGCTGATGAGGACGGAGAGCCCGTGGATCAGAAGGAATATCGAAGCATGATTGGGTCGCTGCTGTACTTGACTGCTACGAGGCCAGATATACACTTTGTTGTGTGTATGTGTGCTCGTTTTCAGGCGTCCCCCAGGACTTCTCACCGTCAGGCGGTGAAGCGCATAATGAGGTATCTTCGATTTACTCCTGCATTTGGCCTTTGGTACTCTGCTGCTTCAACTCTCAGTTTGTGTGGTTATTCGGATGCTAATTTTGCTGGGTGTCGTTTGGATAGAAAGTCTACATCGGGTACTTGCCAATTTTTGGGTTCTTCGCTTGTTTCTTGGTCCTCTAGAAAACAATCTAATGTTGCTCAATCTACTACAGAGGCTGAGTATGTTGCTGCTGCTAGTTGTTGTTCTCAGCTTTTATGGACGATAGCTACCCTTCGTGATTTTGGTTTGTCATTTTCTCGCGTTCCTCTCTTGTGTGACAGCACTAGCGCTATAAGTGTTGCAAAGAATCATGTGCTTCACTCTAAGACGAAACACATTGAGGTTCGTCATCATTTTCTAAGGGATCATGCTGAGAAGGGTGATATTAAGCTTAAATACATTGATACTAGTCAGCAACTTGCTGATATTCTGACTAAACCACTCGATCAAACCACGTTTGCACGTTTGCGTGGTGAGTTCGGGGTGTGTTACCCATTCTAGTATCATTGTAAGTTGCTTCAGTTACATATGCCTTATACTTGTTTTGGCTAGTTTGCGATCGATGCTTTTGGAGAGGTTTGAATGTTTTGCTTGACCAATTTTTATTTTGAAAACAGCATAGATATATACTTAAAAAATTATGTTGGGCTATGCTTGCTTTTCTGGATCTAGTGACTTGTTGAATACTTGACATATGTCTTGCTCATGGTTCGGTTGTCAGTTTCTTTTAATGGGTTTTTACTGCAAATGTAACTCACAATGCAAGTTTTAACTTGGGAGTGCATAGTATGGTTGCAAATGATCTGCTTGCTTTCCTGAGAATTTAAATATGGGCACAACTCTGATTTTTCCCATGTCCCTGCTGGTTCTCGCTCATAATCAAAATTAAACAAACTGGCTGGGCACAACTCTTGCTTCCCATATCCCTGCTTGTCAAGCTCACAAAAGCCAGAATTAAATATGACAAGTGCATGCATTTGTGG